>NC_136982.1:9396487-9553987 GCF_032717465.1 Coenobita brevimanus | reverse complement strand
GCAAGCTGATGGTCGATAGTTACTAAGGTCTTTTGAGTCACCTTTTTGGTAAAGTAACTATTGCATTACACTATGTTTTGGGAATTTTCTTCTTTTTTATACATTGAGTAAATAAGTGAGCAAGCCTAGTTTGTACTTCTACGTCCAACAGTAAATCTGCTACTATTCCATTTTCTCCTGGAGCTTTCCTTCATTTCATATTTTTGAGAGAATTATTCACTTCGTCTGGTGTTACCTCAGGTATTTCACTTGTGTCAAATGAAAAGTTAGCTATTGGTACTACTGTCTTTGATGCATACAGTTCTTTGTGAAATTTTTCAACTCTCTTCAACATCCTATCTCTGCATTTAATGGCTTCACCGTTTTTGTTTTTCAGTGATGCAATTTGTTGTTTTCCAAGTGCCATTTTACATTGGACCTGCTTCATACTTTTTCCTGTTTATGGTTTCTTTGATTTTATCCATGTTTCGCTTTCTTTTTTCTTCACTTTGTCCTTTGTTAATAAGTTTTTTTAATTCTGCTCGTTCTATTTCATCTTTCTTTGTATTTACTTTCATTTCCTTTCTTTTTTTCATAAGCTCAAGTGTCTTTTCTGAATACTTCTTGGCTTTGGTTGTATTAGGTTTTCCTACTACCTCCACTGATTCTCTTAGCACATTTGTTACTCTGTCACTCAGCTCATCAATGTCACATTCAGCATTACTGACAGCCTGAAATCTGTTTCTTATTTCCAACTGAAAGGCTGCATTGTTTTCATTGACTTTTATTGGGCATATCTTTTTATCTTTAATCATCTTCTTTCTTTCACTTTTGAAATTGAATCTTGCTGTGCAACCCACCATTCCATGAACACTTCCGATATTTACTTTGTTGATAACTGTGACATTTGCGATCGTGTTATTCTTATTTGCTATAATGAAGTCGATTTCATTCTTTGTTTCTCCATTTGGGCATCTCAGGTCCACTTTCTCCTAGTTCTTTTGTGAAAGAATGTGTTAACTCTTCTCATGCATTTCTGCACAGTTTACCAGCATTTCTCCTCTTTCGTTCCTTTCTCCCACTCCAAACTTTCCCATACATGCTTCTCCATCTTTGATTTTCCAACTTTTGCATTAAAGTCTCCCATGAGTTTAGTATAGACGGTCTTTTCCTCTTCCATATTCTGGGAGATGTCATCATAGAATGTTTCAATTTCTTCATTTGAGCTCTGAGAAGTTGGTGCATATACTTGTATTACTTTCAGGGTACATTTTTTGCACAGTCTGATTACAACCACTGCTGCTCTGTCAGATACACTGCTGAATTTAACAATGTTGTCTGCAAGATTTCTGTTAATTAGAAATCCTACACCACTAACTTTTTCATTTTCCCTTCCTCTGTAGTAAAATTAGTGGTTGCTGTCTTCGAACTGAATTACTTTTTCTTCTTTTCTGTGGGTCTCACTCAAACTTACAATATTGCAACTAATTTTTTCCAGTTCGCCATTAAGTTATCAAGTTTGCAATCTTCAGCGAGGCTTCTTACATTGTATGCATAGATCTTCATGGATTTAAGTGTTTAATATTCCAGTCTCTAACTAGTCAACACAGTAGCCTACCTACTCAATTTCAGTGGCACACTGCCCGTAAGCACAGGAGGCAATGCGGTTGGACCTTTTGTAGACGATGATCCAACAGGAACACCCGTCAAATACTTTGCAATAGAACTCATGTTAGGTTGGGAGGATTGTGGCAAATAATCTCACCTCCCTGCCACATAGTTTCTGGCGAGATGTAATTTTTCTGCCACATTATTCGTTATATTCGGTGGAGCCCTATATATCTAAAGGGGGTCCCATGGTCCGTGCCGTCTAAGACAGTACTGTGTATATCAACAAGGCCCTCCCCTGTCCGCCACCCGGTGACACACCAGGTAGCAGTGGGATCCTGTCCCTGGGTGTGTGTGTGTGTGTGTGTGTGTGTGTGTGTGTGTGGAGAGAGAGAGAGAGAGATACAACTCCACTAAAGAAAAAAATGCTTAGCTTCATGTGACTGAAATCATTTACCAATAATTTTATGACCATTACCTTTAGAGTAGTTTGAGTGATCAACTGTGAAATCTTTATTGAATGCCACGTTATCGTGTCCTTTGAATATTTTGAATACTTAAATCAAATCTCGTGAACTCCCTTTACCTGCATTTGGTTAGGGTAAAGAGGTTCAGGTCTACTAAACGTTCCTCGTATGGTTTATTTCTCATGCTATGTATCATCTTTGTCACTCTTTGCTGCACTCACTCAATTTTCTCCATATCCTTTTTATAGTACGGTGACCAAAATTTAACACAATACTTCACGTGTGGGCATACTAAAAAGTTATACAAAATAAAGATGACATTATCATATTTATATTCACATGCAGTATCTATGAATACAATCAATTTATTGGCTTTCTTTACATTTCTGTACATTGTTTGCTTTGTTTCAAATCATTTATTATAATTCCGAAGTCTTTGTCATGGTTTACCCTGTCAGGTTGGGCATTATTCATGTTATAAGTAGTGCTTTCATTTTAACTGTCAGTGTTTAGAACTATACATTTGTTAAAACTGAACTCTGTTTGCCAAGTTTGGGTCCAGTTAAATAGTTAATCAAGATCTCTCTGAATATCCTGCCTGTGCAATGCTGTATCTGTTCTGTTATCTACTTTTGTGTTGTCAGCAAATTTTGATATCTGACAACATAATCCTTCATCAGTATCACTTATGTATATTAGAAAAAGAATAGAGCCTAACACTGAACCCTGTGGCACTCCACTTGTAACTTTTACCCAGTCTGACTCTTTTCCATTTACTACTACTCTTTGCTTTCGTCCGGTGAGCCAATCTTTGACCCACCCAAGCACACTGCCACTGAACCCATGTGCCTTTAGCTTCTGAACGAGCTTTTTGTGTGGAACTTTGTCAAAGGCATTCTGAAAATCAAGGTAGACACTGTCAACAGATTCAGTCTCATTGTTCATGTTTAACATATCGTTGAAAAAGTCCAACAGATTCGTGAAGCAATTGTGATTATTCCAAAAACCACGTTGCGAATCTTTGAGTAGATTACTGTTTCTAGGTGTTTTACAAATTTGTCTCTAATAATAGTTTCAAGCAATTTGCAAACCAGTGGTGTTAAACTAGTTGAGCAGTAGTTTTCTGATTGTGTTCTGTTGCCGTTTTATAACATCCGGGTTACGTTTGCAAGCTTCCATTTGTGTGACACCTCACTTCTCTTTAGTGACAGGTTTAAAAGTTCAGATAAAGGCTTTGAAATTCATTCTGTAGTTCCTTCATTATCAATGGAGGTATTTTTCCCGGTCCTGGTGTTTTATTCCCTTTTAGAGTGCTATTTGCCAGTGGTACTGTACATTGTCGTCACCAACTGTAATATCATTGATTATGTTGCCCTTTTCTATAGAAACCGGGGAAATTGCAGGAATCGTATGTATATTTTCTACTGTAAATACTGATGTGTAGAAAGTATTGACCTGTACTGATACTATGCTGGGCAAAAAAAATAAACTGATACCCCTCTATGCCGGCTGATTTGGGATTTCTTTCCCTGGCTAAATGGACTTAATACATCAATATAAGATCCTTGGCACTAACAGAAGTAATCACTAAAGCCAGATAGTTGAATCGAGTCTGGTTGGTGCCACTCTGCCTCTAAAATCTTCAAGGTTACTGAGATAGCATGGCATCTGTGAGGTTGTGAACTTGTTTTGGATTTTTTTTCCTGGTTAAATGGGCTTAATACATCAATATTTAGATCCCTGGCACTAATAAAAGTAATCACCAGAGCCTGAAAGTTGGTTGAATTGAGTCAGACTGGTGCCACTCTACCTCTGGAATCTTAGAGGTTACTAAGAGCAGAGCGTCCATGAGCTTGTGAGTCGATTTTGGATTATTTTTGTGGGTAAATGGGCTGAATACATCAATATAAAATTCCTGGCACAAAAGAAGAAAGCATACAATGAATGGATGAGAAATAGGGGCGTGGAAGAAGTTGAGAGGCGGAAGAGAGAGTTATATGTGGAAAGGAAGAGAGAGGTGAAAAGATTAGTAAGAGAGAGTAAGAAGAGAGTGGATGAGGAATTTGGAAGGAATTTGAGTGTAAAGTGGAGGGACTGTAAGAAAATGTTCTGGAGAGAAGTGAAAAGAGTAAGACAGGGTGGAAGTGAAGTTAGCAGGGGAGTGAAAGATAAAAATGGTAGATTACTAGTGGAGAAGGGAGAAAAAGTGAGCAGATGGAGAGAACACTTTAAGGAATTGATGAACGCAGAGGATGGAAGTAATGCGAGTATAAGTGGCTGGGGAATGGCTGGGAGAAGGAGGGAGGTGAGAAGACAGGAAGAAATCAGTAGGATAGAAGTTGTGGACGCAATGAAGAAAGTTAAATCGGGAAAAGCCCCAGGAATTGATGGAGTGTGTGGTGAAATGCTGAAGCATGGGGGAGAGATAGTAGTAGAATGGATGTGGAAGATGTGCAGATTGGCCTGGGAGGAAGGTAGAGTCCCGGAGGATTGGAAGTCAGGTATAATTATTCCCTTGTACAAAGGAAAAGGGGAAAAAGAAGTGTGTGGTAATCATAGGGGCATTTGTCTTCTTAGTATAATAGGAAAAGTGTATGGTAGGATACTTATAGACAGAGTTAGAAAAAAAACGGAGAAATTAGTTGGAGAAGAACAGGGAGGCTTTAGGAAGGGAAGAGGTTGTGTAGATCAGATATTCATTGTTAGATCTTTAGTGGAAAAGTTTCTAGAGAAGGGAAAGAAGTTGTATGCGGCTTTCATGGATTTGGAGAAAGCATATGACAGGGTGGATAGACAAGGATTGTGGAAAGTGTTAAGAATATAAGGAGTAGATGGGAAGTTGTTGAATGCTGTGAACAGTATGTACGATGGTGCGAAGGCTGCAGTGCGTGTGGATGGTGAACTAAGTGAATTTTTCTCTTTGAAAGTTGGTTTGAAACAGGGATGTGTCATGTCTCCATGGTTGTTCAATCTGTACATGGATGGGGTAATAAAAGAGGTACAAGGTAGGGTAGTGGATGTTGGAGTGGCCCTGGTGAGAGAGGATAGTGTTTGGAAACTCCCTGTACTGTTGTTTGCAGATGATACTGTGTTGTTGAGTGAAGACGAAGGGGAGCTGCAAGGCTTGGTGGATGAGTTTGAGAGAGTGTGTAAGAAACGGAACCTAAAGGTGAATGTAGGGAAGAGTAAAGTGATGGTCTTTGAGAGAGGTGAAGTTAGTGAATGTACAGCGAGGTTGGATGGTGAGGAATTGGAAAATGTGAGTACGTTTAAGTATTTGGGTAGTGTGATGAGTAAGGATGGAGGTTTTGAGGGTGAAGTGCTTGAAAGGGTACAGCAGGGAAGAAAGGTTGCTGGTTCCTTGAAAGCAGTGATAAGAAACAGGGAAGTGAGCATGGAAGTGAAAAAGTTACTACATGACAGTATTGTGATACCAACTCTAACGTACGGAAGTGAAGCTTGGACATTGTTGGAAAGACACAAGTCAAGAGTGAGAGCAGTGGAAATGAGTTATTTAAGAGGAGCCTGTGGAGTCACGTGGAGAGACAGGCTGACGAATGAGGATATAAAGGAGCGTTGTGGTGTGGATGTGGATGTGATAGGAAGCGTTATGAGGAACACACTGAGGTGGTTTGGCCATGTGGAGAGGATGGAGGGTGAAAGACTGACGAAGAGAGTGTATGTGAGTGAGGTGGAGGGGGGAAGAGGGAGGGGGAGGCCGAGGATGAGATGGAGGGATGGGGTGGAAAGGTATATGAGAGAGGGGGGTGTGAGTTGGGAGCAGGGCAGTGAAATGGCGGGGGACAGGGCGACTTGGAGGCGATTTGTTTGTGGCCACCCCAAACGGGATTGAGGCGTCTGGCAATAGATAGATAGATAGACTAATAAAACTAATCACCAAAGCCAGAAAGCAGGCAGAAAGTGAGTCAGGCTTGTGCCACTCGACCTCTGAAATCTTCAAGGTTACTGACATAGCAGAGTGGCTGCGCGCCCTTGAAGACTCACTCACCTCCTGTGCTCCTTAATCAGTGTTGTAGGCATAGCGGAGAAATGTCTGAAGTTAGCGAGACACGTTATTACATTCCATATTACTTAGGTTGCTTGCAATGACTTCTCAGTGCTGCAGGAAGTAGGTCTACATCACCAGCCTTTTTGAAGGGGACATAGATCTACGTCACTAGCACAGTACGGGTAAAACCCCTAACAGGCAGGTGACGTTACGTAACATCCATGTGTGAGGAATCGGGCATCATTACATTACGTCCGGTAATTTTCTGTCCTAATTTAATAGTGAAACTGGGCGATATGGCATCCTTGTCACCTACTGTCCTGCCCTCTTCCAACCCAAGCCTTAAAACAAGTAAAATAGAATATACATACATAAGTTGTGGTGTTATAATTATTCAAGTAGAGCAGAATATACTTAGGTAAGTTTAATTGTTATAACTGTTCAGGTAAAACAGAAAACACAGACATAAGATTTTGAAGACATTGAACAGTATAAAGAATGCATTAATGATAAATTTAGTGTTCAGTGGTGAAGAAAAAGAAGAGTGAAGAGTCCGTTACCTCGCCCAAGGCATGCCTGCCTTCATTCCTCCCTTGCTCCTTCCCTCGTCCTCCTACAGCCAGCAGAGATGTACAACACATAAGTAACACCTCTTATCTTCGTCTTTCATCCATTTTCATTGATTTGTGCATGTTTAGGCTTATTGCTTGATACTTTATTTTTCAAAAAATATGCCACCCCACACGGTCATATATTTTATAAGTCGCCCGCCCATAAGGAGTTAAGAATTTTCGCCATCTTTGTTTCATCATGGTGTGCTCTCCATTATCTTTGATTAAGGGTCCGACTGTTAGAGTTATTACTGCTTTGCTTCTTATGTAACTGAAAAGTTCTTTGGGATTTGATTTACTGATGATGGCAATAGGTTCTCAAGGTTTTTTCTTACTGTGTTTAAGTTTTTCTTTTTTTTGGCTTTACATTGAAGAGCATCATATTACTTTTTATCACTTTGAATTTTTGTGGTAATACAGTATAATTTTTATAAGCAAGATTTCTTGCTACCAGACAGCGATTAATATCAGAGTTCCACAACATAGGTTTAGAGTTTTTGGCAGGCCTTCTGTTTTGCATTAGAATACATAACCTAGGTGCATTGTTGAGAGTTTCTGTAAAAAAATTTCCAAGCGTCATTGATATCTAATGTTTCAACAATGGGATGCCAGTTACCTGCACCTACAATTGCTCATAATTTTTTAAAATTTCCCTCTCATAGTCACGCACTTTCTCACAGCTGGCCCTGAAAATGTCTTCACTGAATTTAATGCTAAATGTAACAATGTGATGATCACTTGTACTTAATTTTTCTCCTACAATAAGAATAATCAATAAATATTTTTGACATGGCTAAGACAAAATCAAGGATGTCAGATCCACGTGCTGGATAATTTACAAACAGATACAGTGAACTTTCCTGTTTATAGATCTAACCTTGTGTGCAAGGTAAGGGTTTCTCCTTATTCTGGAACTGGTAAATTAAAATCACCAAATATTATGGTCTTTTGCATACAAGAGATTTCCACAACTTGACTGGAGATTTTGCCAGTGTTGAATGGTTAAGCAGGTGGACAGTAAATTAGCCCAAGTGTGACTTTATGACAAGATTTGTTTCTAAGCTGAAAATAAATAGGCTTACTGTAAATGTTTTCAAAATTATGACTTGATGATATCCTGATTTAATATATAACAACACACTGCCCGCTGCTCTGTTCTTCCTTTCACTGCTGAAAATGTGATATCCTGGTAAAATTAAACTCTGCTAGAAAATCTCTTTCCTCAGTATTTAGCCACGATTTTGTTAAACCAATTACATCATAATCTTCCATATAGGCCTCTAAATCAGAAATTTATTACACAGACTATGAACATTTACTAGATGGGCTTAACTGTATTTATGATGATGGGACCCTCAATTACGTACAGATTTATTGGATTGCATGATGTCTACCTTCACCTCCAGAAAAACTTAATGCATCATTAAGCAAATGACCAAGATGGGCAGAACCAATGGCATTCATTGTAGACCATCATTCACAAATAGTGTTCACTACTCATAAAACTGGTTTCACGTGTAGAATACTTAACTCTTCCATGTAAGCAAAGTGACTTGACCATGTTGCTTATACTAATTGCTTTACTGAAGAAGGCATTCCCAGCATTAATCCTTATGAGTATGCCTGAAATTAAAATATTGTTAGTTTTCTCCTTGTAGTGTTGGTTCATCTTTCTATACTTCTCCATCAGCTCCTCTGGTTGGGTTCACATATCACTGATACCTGCTTGAATGATAACAAGGCTGTAATTTTTTGCATTCTCAGAAACATCCACAGTCTCTGATACGTTGTCTACTCCTGCACCTGGAATTCAAAAATTCTTTCGTTTAGAGGACCCTACCAGAAAATTCCACCAACCTTTCACGGATGATGGAGTCCCCCACAACCCGTGCCTCGTGGGGCTCTTCCCTAATTCTGTGAGAATCTAAAATTTATTGTATGTGGTTACTGGAATGATTCTTTTTCTCGCAAACCTTGCACCATTTCACACTGGCTGGAACTCATTCTGTATGGTGGGGGGAGAAGTAACTATAGTAGGAGGAGGATGGTCAACCTGGACAGAGGTTGGCCGAGAAGTGGCACTTTCCTCCATAGTACTCTTACCTAATTGTTATTACCTAATTGTAACTTTACAGGAATGAGTGAAGCTCGTACTGTCCCATGTACTATACCATTTTTATCTTACATATCCTTAAATTTATGAATAGTTTTGGCACACACTATTTCATTCGGCAGTGCATTCCACTGATCAATTGCCCTATTTGGGAAACTGAATTTCCTTACGTCTTTATCGTCTCTCTTTTTATGTACAGTAGTTTTTTGCAGTGTCCTCTTGCTGATGCTTCCCCATAAGCTACAATTAAACTCATTTATGTCTCTTTTGTCTTTCTCTTAGATGCATTTATATAGAATAATCATGTCTCCTCTTTTCCTTCTCTCCCGTAGCGTTGGTAGATTCAGGTTTTCTAGTCTTTCTTCGTAGGTTAGATCCCTTAAGCTTGGTACCCATCTTGTAGCGGCCCTTTGTACTTTTTCAATTTTATCTATGTATTTTTTGAGATGAGGATTCCACACTACTGGTGCATACTCAAGGGCTGGTCTGATGAGTAAAGTTATATTCTATCTCAGCATGTCTTCATTTATATACTGTATGTGAATGCTGTTCTCATTTTACCAAGCAGTGTATACATGTTAACATACCTTCTCACTGAAGTGGTCAGCCGGAGATCGTCTGTTACTGATGATCACTCCTACATCCTTCTCCCTATCTGATATGTGTAGGTTCGAACTTCGTAACTTAAATCCCAGTCTGGTCTTTTTTCACTTTTACCAAACATAATTACATGCCACTTGTTTACATTGAACTCCATTTGTTACTTATTACTCCATTCATGAAGTTTAATCCTTCTTGTAGCTCTGCAAGAATCTATATTAGTAATTTTTTTTTGTATTTTTGCATCATCAGCAAACATATTTAGTTGGCTTCCATTGTCAATGCTACTGTCTATGTCATTTATGTATATATATACTAAACACAGTACATAATTGGTGCCAGCATTGAGCCCTGTGGAACTCAGCTAGTCACTTCGCTCCATGATGAGTAATTCCCCCTTAGTACTGTTCTCATTTCCCTTTTTCTGAGAAAATCTTGCATCCAACAGTACAGGTTGCCTTGGATTCCTCCTTGATGATACAGTTTCCATAAAACTCTTTGGTGTGGTACTCTGTCAAATACCTCCTTGACATCTAAAAACTTGTAGATACTGTCCACCCATACTTCTCTTTTCTGTAACGTTTCTGTAGCTATCATAGTAGCTTAATAGATTTGTAACAAATGATTTTCCCTTTCTAAAACAGAACTGCCTTTCTGTTATCATACTGTGTTCTTCTAGATGGTTTACCCAAACTTTTCTTATCAGCTTTTCTAGTCTCTTACTTGCAACACTGGTCGGTGATACTGGTCAGTAGGTGAGTGGATTATGTCTATTCCCGTTACTGAATAGAACAATATTTGTTTTCTTCCAAATATCAGGTAGTTTACACTGACCTAAGGATTCATTGAATATTAAATATAATGGTCTACTTCACTCTTCTGCACATTTATGTAGCACCCAGCCTGAAATTTTAGCAGGACCATTTGCTTTTCCTTTGTCTGATTTACTTAACTCTTCCTGTACTTCTTTTTCTGATATTTGTACATCTGGTAATATGTGAGGGCATCATGTTTCACATCATCTCTCACAAAATTATTTTCTTTTCTTATGTAAAAACTAAATGGAAATTTTTATTTCGTGATTCACAAATATCTTTCTTTTGTGTATAAATGATTCGCTCGTCCTTAATGGACTATATTTTATCTTTAACACTGGTTTTGGTTCAGAGATAGCTGTAAAATAGCTTGGGTTGATCACTACTTTTATTTATAATGTCTTCCTCGAACTGTCTTTGAGCTTCTTTCCTTATCCTTATATAATCATTTCTTGTCTGTTTATAGTTGTTATATGTCCTCTCACTATTGTGTCTTCTGTATCTATTCCCCAGCAAATCCCTTTTTTTCTTTTGATTTTTTACATTCTATATTAAACCATTTCTTTATTTATATTTTTGTTTCTTTGTGCTGGGGGATGCAAGTTTGGACTCCTATTTCATAAAATTCACAGAATTTTCTAAATATAACATTTAAATCTTGTCCTATAAGCTCCTTTTCCCAATCTGTTTCAAAGAAGTTCTTCTTTAGGTCATGGTAGTTGCCCTTTTTGTAGTTTAGGTTCTTTTTGTATCTCTAATTACTGTTAACTATGTCATATGAAATCCTGAAGTTGCAGTTTATTGCTTGGTTGCTTTTGCCGCATGGAGGGTGATACATTATATAGTTATCATTTTCTTAACTAGCAAATATGAGATTTAGTACTAATGTATTATCAAGTCCTCTTTTTATGATATTGTCCGTTACATGTTGTGTTAGGAAAAACTCCTGCACAAGATTCAGGAGCTTTTGATCCCAACAGCTTTCATGGCTTCTTACATCTAGGGTATTTCAATTTATATTTGTACTGAAATCTCCAGTAAATATAATTCTTTCAGATTTCTCTTCCATTCTGTGTAGTAATACTCTTAAACTCTGAACTGTACTTTCTGCCAGGTCTTCATATTCTCCTCTGTCCTAAGTGTTTGGGTGGCATTTATAAATCTGCCACAATTACTTTCCTTTCATATGTTAATTTCTGCTGTAATCACTTCCACTTATGAAGGTATATCTAGTTCTACTTCCTGGACTTGTAGAGTTTTCTTTGTTAATATTATAATAATTCCTCATCTTTTTCTTAAATTTCTGTCACTTTCCATATATTGTACTCCTCTAAGTTCAGGCGATCATTTGATATCGTTGGGGTCAACTTTGTTTCAGTTAGGCAGATTATATGTGATACCTTTTCTTTCGTAGTCTTTCATCTCCAATAATATAGACACCGTTCCATTTACATTTGAGTTCATCAGTTTAATTATCTTGTTTACATACATGCCATAGTTTGAGTCTATTACCTTTCTTCTCTTTTTTCTTTGTTGGTTTTGTACCACTTTCGTACCTGCAATCCAATTACTTTGTAAAAAAATAACTTACTCTCCCTCTCGTCTTTCCTCTTTCTTTGATTTTACTTCCTCGCTCTTCTACTTTAGTACTCGCAATTCAACTTTAATTAGGCATTTTTTTTTAATCCATACTTTTTACATTCTTTTTTTTTTTTCATGAGTTTGTTTGCATTTTATAGTATTTCCTCCACAGTGTTCACACTCTGGAAGGTTACTGTCAGGGGCCTTGACTTATTTCATATTTCCCTAACCTTTTGTTTTCCACTATGTCTTTATCATAGATAACCTCTGATACTTTCTTCATTATGTTCATTATATTTACCATCTCCTTTTTGTCTCTTAGAGTTTTGTTTCTTATTTCTTCTTCATCTGTACCAGTGATTACTATAGATTTGTCGACATATGCTGAATCTTTGACCAGTTTTGGATTGTTTTTAATTATCTCTTTCGCTTCCTTTGTAATGCATCTTTCTTCAACTTTTGTTTCTAAGTCTTTCCTTACTTTCACCATTTCAGCATACATAGTTTGTACGTCATCTTTGCAATTTGTCATCATTTCGCTCATTTGGGTTATCTTCCCTTCACTGCTTTGGTCTAACAGACTGCTTGCTTGCCTAATTGTCTCTATCATTTCTGAACTCCTCCATAATACGTTCATGGTTGACAACTGTACTCGCCATTTCACTTGTCTCCCATCTACGTGAAACTTCCTCAACTGACAGCCCATCTATTGTTGTCGTTTTTGTTTAATTTCTTTAATTTGTAGTTTTCTTCCTTCTGAATGCGTAATTCCTTCTTAATTTCATCCATTTGACTTTGAAAAGTTTTCTCCAGTTTATTCACTTCCAGTTCTGGGTAGAAATCATCGTCCTGTTTTTTTACCTTTATCCCTTCTAACTCCTTCCATATTCATTTTTCTAAAGATGGTGCCCATCTTGGGGTAATTCTTGGGAAGATAACTTTTACTTACAAGTCTGCATCTCCCTGCTACCCACCTGTTCATAGACGACATCCAACATTACTCGCAATGAACTCCTCCAGCACATCTACTTTATGAGTCAGGCAGTTAATTTGGTTTGTATCCTCAGTCAGCTTGTCTTCCAGGTTCTTACGTAGTTTGCGTATCCTGCAAACAATGGAGTGGTCCGTGTAAAAGGATCCAATGAAACTAGAGGAGCAGGCGAAGCAAATAATGTTCCGCAGCATATTGAAATTCAAAGTTACCGTGAAGACTGATAGGAGAAAAAGAATCAAATATTGCTGCTTAGCACATGGAAAAGATACTGGAACAAGTATCAGTCACTCTTACATAATCTGCTGGCAAAACAATTGCAATTTATGCAATAATTACAGGTGATGATGAAAAGGGAGGAGATGAAAGAAGACAGGGAGGACAAACAACAAGAGAGAACATGGTACAAGAGGATAAGGGGAGAAGGAAGAGAAGATGGGAAGCATGAGATGGAGGAAATGGTAGAAAAGGAGATGGGAAAGGATAAAAAGATGAAGAAAAAGGAACGAGACTGGAGAAGAAAAGATGGGAAAAATGGAGAAGGAGAGGAAAGAAGAGTAGGAGTTAGAAGAGAAGATGCAAGAAGAGGAGGAACTGGAGGAAGTAAAATGGATGAAGTAAGGAAAGAAGACAGGTGATGAGGATGAAACGAGATAGAGAAAGGAAAGAATACAGGAAAAAAGGAAAAGAAATAGTGAAGGACGAGAATATGGAAATAGAATGAGATGAAAGAAAAGGGAGCGGGGAATCTAAGGGAAAAGAAGGTGTGGAAGAGAAGGATGAAGAGGGGAAGATACTGGAAGAGGAGAAGGAGAATGAGATGGAAATGAAAAGATGTTTAGGAAAAAGAAGAAAAGATTATAGATCGTAGAGACAAATGAGAGAGAGAGCGAGAAGAAAGAAGAGGATGAAACGAAAGAGGAGGGGAAAGAGAAAGAGGAAGATACGATAGAGGAAGAGGGGAAGAAGGAAGAGGAAGAAATGAATGACGAAGGAGGGAGGACGAAGAGGATGAAACGAAAGAGGGAGAGGAAGAGGAAGAAACTAAAGAGGAACAGGGGAAGAAGGAAGAGGAAGGATGAGAGAACAAGCCGCAGCAAGGAGATTTATGAGAGAGGGTGGAAGCCAGGGATGAAGAGATTACGGAGAGCTGAAGGATGAGGGGGAAGAAGAGCAGGCAGAGGAAGAAGAGAATGAGGAGGAGGAAGAGGAGGAGAAAAATGATGATGATGATGATGATGATGAGGAGGAGGAGGAGAAGGACGAGGAAAACAAAAAAAGGAGACTTAGGAATAAGGAGAGAAATGGGAGTGGAGAACTTGAGGAGAAGGAGACGAGGTGTAAGACGAAAAAAAAAAAAGAAAAAAGATGAAGTTAAGGAACCTTCAAGGAATCTGAGTTAGATAAACATATACGAATATGCATGGGACTAGGGAATGAATTTTTTTTTTTTTTACCTGTTTCGACAGAAGTGGTTGTAGGTGCGGGCGTTTGGTGGTAGGTGGGGGCGCTCATCATCCACTCACTCGATGTGGTACTGCTCTCGGGTGTCTGCCCTTTCCTCTCCTCCATCCTTCTTTCCTTCCATCCTCTTCTGTCTTTCTTTCCTTCATTCTTTCCTCATTCTTCTGCCTACAGGTGACTTTACGCTTCCTCGTCTGTCTTTCTTTCTTTCATTCTTTCCTCTTCCTTCTGCCTGTGGGTGACTCTACACTGAGTGACAAGCCAGATGGTTTCCTGTGCACCAGGGATCCATTTACTACGCTGGATGGTAACCATATAACCAAATTTTGGCGCCTGGTGTTTTAGCGGGTAATTATGGCGCTCCAATCGGGTTGAGCCGGTGAAGGTTTATATCCAAGGGATGGTTGGGGTTTATTGCTCACGTAATGCCACTCAGAGATAAGTGAAGCTCGTCACTCTCATCTTAAATATCAGGACCAACTTGCCTAGCCCCGGGCTCCTATGCTCCTCATGGGGCGATGTAGAATTGGATGATTCGACAGAAGTGTTGTAAAGTGCAGCTACAAAGAAAATACCATAAACATATGCCCAGACGGCTAGAACTATGAGGTAGAGCTAGGATTTCGGGGGCTTGAATGATGGGTGAATAAGTGCGTGGCCAATATCATTAGGGATGCTGTTGATGGTTCTGTGTCTTTTGTGCATCCCTTATTTTCTGGATCTTGCCCCATCACATCCGTAGATGGGAGAAAGGGGTCATATTGCTGAAGATGATGACGATGATGATGGTATGAAAAATGTGTATAACGGCCTAACAGAGCTGAAGGATAATTGAAGTACCTGCATTCTGACAGACGGGTATTCAAGTTGAAGCCAAACGAAAGACAGTAGCACTGTGAGGTAGCGGTGGAGGAGGCGGTGTTATTTGAGGCAGAGTATGGGAGCTGCAGGTTGAATGGGGACAAATGAGAGAGAGAGAGAGAGAGAGAGAGATGTGTTTGCACATTGAGGAAACGGTGTTGTAGGGTGAGTTGTGAGGAGCAATGTAAGTTTTTATTTTTTAGTATTTAAGGAAGAAGGAATCAAAGTAGCTAGGAACCAGCAAGATTATTCCCTCCAAGAAAAATAAAAAGATAACAGAGAGTAAAATTCAAGATCCGTTCATTTACAGATACCTGGACAAGCTGCATGTGAAAGACTGGAGGTCATAGGCCGTAGGAAATACAGACAGAGGATGACTGTTCCAAAGTTGGCCTGTTGCATTCATGAAGGACTTGGAATAACTGTTGCATCTGAGAGTTGGACCGTTAGAAAGTCGAAGTTACCACAGTAGGACATTTGTGGTAACACTGGTTTCTTTCTTGCGCCATATTACCACTTAATTCCCTTACTTCACGCTGCCCTCCCTACTATCCTGTGTCTCGACGCAACTGTTATCCAAATGTTACCTTTTCACTCGCTCCTTCTCTCTTTATTCTTTCCTCTCTCCATTAACTTAATTTGCTGCCGTTGCAGTACTCACGTTTTATTTTTTTACCATCCTCTTGTCTCACCTGCCTTTCTCCTCCTCTCTTCATCAGCTTCACTGTCGTCCTCTCTTTATTCTCTACTTTCTATTAAATCATCGTTTCTATGCCAGTATTCATAATATCATCTCTCCGCACAGTTTTACTGTTTTGGTTCATCTCTTCTAATTTCTCACCCGCCTTTCCTCTCCACTTCATCTCTCTCTCTCTCTCTCTCTCTCTCTATTTCCCCTTCTGATCTCTCCCTTCACTTAATTCACCGTTTCTGTTCCATTTCTCTCTTCTAATCGCTCTCTTTCCTCGTCTCTTCCCAGTCCATCTCTCCAGTTCTTTTCAACTTTTCTATTCTATTCTTTACTCTTTGTCCGCCAAGGAGGTTATGCTTTTCCCCGCTTTGATATTTCCGTTTGTCTCTCTGTTAGCAAGATTACTCAAAAAGTTCTGAACAGATTTTGATGAAATTTTGTGAAAGGGTGGGCCACGGGGCATGGAAGAAATGATTAAATTTTGGGCCAGATCTAGATCCGGATCCGGAGTATCCGGCACAGTATCTCCAAAAGTCTTCATTGAATTTCAATGAATTTTTTTGGAAAGGTGGGCCATGGACGAGGAAAGAATTTATTGAATTTGGGGGCGGATCCGGATCAGGATCCGAATCCTGATCCTATATCCACGGATTCAGATCCGAATCCTTTTTAATGGCGATAGCATTGGCGGAGGTTTGAGGTCTCTGAGTGCTTTCTAGCCATTTTTTCACACATCCTTCATTGTTTCTGAGCCAGCTCTTGTCTATTCTCTTTCTCCTTTTCCTTCCTCAAATGCTTCCCATTTTGAACTTATAATTTTTTCTTGTTTGTTATTTCCGCTCACTTAATCTAATGTTTCTCTGCCATTTCCTTTTTCCTCTCTTCTCTCTCTCTCTCTCTCTCTCTCTCTCCTCCAACTTCTCTATCATTCCCTCTACCTCATTCAGTTCACTTCAGTCAGTAATGGTTTGCTAGTTTATTTTTCTTCCTGTCTCTCCTGCCATCGATCTTCCTCTATTTACTCCTCTTTTAGCTTTCTCCGTTCACTTCTGCTACTCTTGTTTCATCCCTTCCCCTTTAAATTCTCTCGTTCTTTCCTCTTCCTTAACAGCTTTTCTAAAATTTCTTCCCCATATCACCCTCTCTCTCCCCTTCCACCTTACTACTGCTTCCTCTGTTCTTCCTCCATCTTTCTTCCTGTTGTCTCATTTCCTCGCTTCTTCCTCCTTTTCTGACCCTCTCCTCGTTCTCCCATATTCTCTTCCTCCTTCTCTAACGTTGCCTACTTCTCCTCTGACCTCCCTTTCTCCCGCCCACATCTTCCTGATCCCGCTCCCTCTTCCTCTTGCCCCTTTCTCATGCTCCCTCCTCATAATCCTGTTGCCTCCTCCTCCTCCTCCTCCTCCTCCTTCCTCCTCTTTTCCCCCTTCCTCCTTCCGCTTCCTCTACTTTTCGTTCCACTTTTCCCTACCATATGACTGCTACCTGATATTATTTCCCTTTTACAACAACTTCTAACGGAACACTATAAGCCGATGTTAATTAAAGGAGTTGTTTGTGTGTGTGTGTGTGTGTGTGTGTGTGTGTGTGTGTGTGTGTGTGTGTGTGTGTGTGTGTGTGTGTTATAAAGAACTTTCGATTATTATTGAGTTTTTCGGGCTGCTCCAACCTTGGAACAACATTCCTTTATAGCCAAGTTATGAGTTGTTTTCTTTCATTTCTGTCGCCTGGCCATCTCCTTAGGTCCCCCTGTTTGAGCTAACCGTCTGGAAAGAAAGATATATATCCAAAAGTTCTTACATCCACTAATGGACCGCAATTCTGTTACCGAACTTCTGAAGATCAAAAAGTTGGTTTCCGTTCTTAATTAGTAGACAAGTTTGTCCTCCCGCTGTTACTATATACTTATACTTAAGTTTCTTAAAGTACCATTTTGCCATGACTCCATGAGACAAAAAAATTCTTGCGTGTCACACTCACAAAATTTTCCTCATATGAGGTATATTTAACTACGGTAACCGTTGTGTACTGAGATCTACTTCTGTAACTTACAAAGAATGAAAACTGATGAGTTTTTGACAACAAGAAGGAATTTTGAATAATCAGAATGGGATTACAAATATGCACGTGCAATTTTAAGTATGTTTATGACTGTGGACTATGACCAACTGGAATTATGACCATGTGACGATGTTCATAACCATCAGCCCGTGATTATGTCGATGACTATGACTGTGATGGCATATAAGACCATGTGGTGATGATGATAACAATGAAGTATGTTTAAGACGGTATGATGGTGTTTGTGACCAACAGCATATGATGGTATTTATGACTCTCACAATATGGTCAGACTTAAGACAATGTTGTGATGTTTACGATACTGTGGTGGTGTTTATGACCAGGTGTATGTGACAATGTAGTGGTGTTTATGACTATGACCATGTGATCATGATTATGATAACCAAACAGTGGTGTTTATGGCCATATGATGGTGTTTATGACTGTGATAGTGCGATACTGTTTAGGACAACATCCATGTGATTGTGATTATGACCTTGTGATGAAGTTAATCTATATTCTAATGATCCGATTTCTGTCTGTCTATTTGTTACCGTAACACACCTAAAGTGGCGCGACGTAGCTCATTTTTTGTAAGAGTAAGGTACCGTTAAAATGCTCTAACTTGAAGAATAAAATAATTTCCAGTCCAATCGGGCCACCAGTTCCCGAGTTATGACTCACTTCTGGCCTTTTGCTTCAAATTCAGTATTTGCTTTTAGTAGAGGCGATGGATTAGTTCTTGGTCCGGCACTGAAATTACCAGCATGACAGAAGAGAGAAGAATGAGGTGTTTGTTGTATTATCACTCTTTCGCCCCTCCTTCCGCCCTCCTTATACTCCCAAAATTGTATAATAAAATGCTTTAGTATAATATAGTATAATAACAAACACTACTATCCTCTCTCTCTCTCTCTCTCTCTCTCTCTCTCTCTCTCTCTCTCTCTCTCTCTCTCTCAGCAGGCATCCCAACAAGATAAAAGTCTGGGAAAATTCCTCGCTCCGTCTCGCTCACGGCATGAATAATTCATGTTTCTGTTACCTGTCGAATGAAATTAGGTACCGAAGGCAACCTTTAAGTGAGTGATAATTAAATGGTATTTATGATCATGAGAAGGTATTTATGACCATTTGCTTGAGCAATTTAAGTTGTATTGGTGTTACGACCATGTGACAGTGTTTACAGCCATGTGCTGATCAGATGGTGGTGAGGTTTATATTATCATTTTTTGCTTAAAACCATGTGGTGATGTTTATGCCCATGACCAAATGACGATGATTATGAAGGTGTGTTTATGACTATGTAGAGGTGTTCATGCTCATGTAGTGGTCTTTGCGAGCATGTGTTGGTGTTTATAACCATGATATGGCGTTTATGACGATGCCAATGTGATGGTGTTTTTGACCATTTGGTGGGGTAATAACCATATGGTAAATGTTATGACCAACACAAGGTAATGGTGCTTACAACCATGTTGTGGTATTTATGACCTTAGCCATGTGATGGTGTTCATGACCATGTGGGAGAGTTTATGATGTCTCATTTGGTGTTTTAGCTTTGACATGTTGGTAGTTATTTATATGTCTGAGGCAGCCTTTTCTGCAGGTGTCAGTGTCAAGACCAGACACATAAACAAACTACATGGTGAGGAGAACTGCACAGTTTTATCTGGCATGTGGCCTTTCATCAAGATCAGCAGGTATCACCAAAAGTAAAGAATATAACTAACTACACTGTATGCTGAAGTGTTGCTTACTCATTTTGTTTCACTTAAAAGATTAGTATAATTAAAAGATTAATACAGGAGGAAAATATTAAAGTAATATGAATTAACGAACGAGGGAGGGAGGCCCTGGAGATGTTCATCAACAGGAAAGGGAGCACAACCCTTTAAAGGTTAAAAACCAATGAGTTAGTCTGTCACTGTCGGTTAATCTGCGTCTGTGTCAGTCAATTAGCTAGTCATTGCTAATTATTTTGTCTGTCTGTCAGTTAGTCACTCTGTCAGTCAGTCTGTATTAGTTTGTCAGTGTGTATGCAACTTTCAGTCAGTTAGTCTGTCATTCAATTTCTGTGTGTGTGTGTGTGTGTGTGTGTGTGTCAGTTAGTCACTCTGTCAATCAGTCTATTAGTTTGTCAGTGTGTATGCAACTTTCAATCAGTTAGTCTGTCAGTCAATTTCTGTGTGTGTGTGTGTGTGTGTGTGTGTGTGTGTGTGTGTGTGTGTGTGTGTGTGTGTTTTCTCCTATATGCACAGAGAGAGAGAGAGAGAGCGGTGTTGATGGAAGTGACAACCTGATGTAGAAAATTCGTGTCACTCAGTTCCCCACCAAAACTCGACACCTGCACAATATCGGTGCATTCTTTCCATGCAGTCAGATCTGAGAATACTTTCCACAGTTTCTGCCACCCACACCTCTGCCAAACACTTTCTAATTGCAAAAGCGTCCATAACAACCACATCCATATTCATTACGCAGCAGTGACCACTTTCATGAATCTGTCGGTGAGCTGTCATGAGCAAACAGTGACGAGAAGATGCGGTGGTGATGAGCGGCCTACCTTCACACCATCCGTAGATTAACTCATCTTCCTTTACGTCAACTGACTGCGCACGTGTTCAGCAAACAAATGTGTGTGTGTGTGACGGTAGGTGTGAGGATGTGTCAGGTATGTAGATGTGGCAGTATTTTCTTTTTTTTTTTATTTAAGAACCAACGACTCGAAACCGGCCACATTGCTCACTTCCAAGAAAGAACGAACTATTATAAACAAGAATAGAAATTATTGCCTGTCGAAATGCGTAAAATACTGAATACAATATGCGGAAACAGTCAGACTGAGGACAAATTCCCAAAGTTAATGAGTTCTGCCTGTTGCGTCCCTGGGAAGTGAGTCACCCTCCTCTGGTCTCCCGTACCTGTGGCACCGTCACAGTCATTAACACCACACTTGCCTGTTGCATATTTCAATACATAATAGTTCACAATTTGAGGGTGTGCGTTAAACAATATGATGAACGAAAAATGTGTACAGTGGATTAAACGCTGGTGATGTAAGTAAAGTAACCATGATTTAAATAACTATGTTGTTACATAATAATACAAAATAGTTAGGTAATGCAAAACCAGACAATGCAAATTGGTGCTGCACTCTAACTTCTCTTAGTTGTGAGTCACCTAACACGAAACTAAAACCATGACGTATGGGCAAGAGACAATGCATTTACTTTTCTCCATATGTCTCCGAAACTTTCATTTCTTTGTAATGGAGTGTGTGTGTGACTAAACCTCCTCCAGACCATGACATGCAACCGTCAAAATACCCAAATCCGCATTTCATTTATGGGTATGAACAGGCTGTAGTAAGAAGGACCCTGCCCAAAGATCTCATGATCGACCCGGAAAAGGAATCCAGGACCTCTTGATTGTTAAGATGGAGCAAATAAATTTAGCATAAGTTATTAATGTCGGTATTATAATAGATGATTAGGGAAATATTGGTGCATTAACAAATTAAGGTGCATAAGAAACTAGATACGGCTTTTAGTGTGGGTGAAATCTTCCATTCTGTCCATAAGACTGAGTTAGCGAGAAGAGCCAGTTTTACACCGCCTGGCTGTGTATTAGTTACCAAGAATATATTTATCTATTACTGTGCCTACGACATTGGCGTTGGACCCTCTTTACTTATATTTCTTTAGTCATATCGATTATATCAAAACTTAGGTTTTAGAGCAATCATGTACCAAGAAGTATAATACGAGTAAGTACTTGCGGTGTTGGTGATTGCAATTGTGCCACATGTACCGTATGGCCAGATTAGTATAACGACTCATTACTCCTGGCGCAGCAGTACAAGAAAGAAAACCTATTAATGCTTGCGTTTGTGAGTCAAGAAGAAGTGGTGAGAATCTGGAGCTTGACAGGAGCTGCGTGTCTGCCGTAAATGGGAAGGGATATAAATATACATTTCAGAAGAGCAGTAACTTTTAAAATAGCGATAGTACAGTTGAAAAAGATACAATCCTGCTGTGAGAAGAGCAAGAGAAGCTTTAAGGGAGCCAGTGAGAGGCAGGGAGGTTTATCGGATGTTTTCATTAATTCTACCCTGTTTAGAAGTGTGTATAATGAATTTCCTATGGATAAGGGCTGTACGCTAGACATGAGCAAATAACGCTGGTGGACAAAGTCAGCGAGCGAGCGTGGTGAAGGAAGCACACAGTCTTTCAGCTTACTCAACCTCTGAGAAGCGGATTTCGAGCAAGAAGATATATGTCCTTTAAAAGAGGAGACACCGATGATACTGGGAAAGAATAAAAGGTTGAAGGAAGGAGAGTGTTGTGTGGAAGACTATGGTTAATAGAAGAATGGAGGTATTTAAGCAATATTAAAAGCACTGAAATAATTTAAAAAAAAGGTCTTTTTGTATCAATAAAAGGAATGGGGTTAAATATGCCATTGCTTCATCGTGTGAGTGTTGTGATGACTGTTGTGATGAACACTGTGAGATGGGAGTGGAAAAGTGAAGGATGTAAAAATCAACATATACCTGAACAGGGCTGGATGTATAGTCTTGATCCATAGTTTGTCATCACCCTCTACCCATACCCCTGACAGTAAGGAAGTGTCAGGGTTTCGTACTGAAAGAAACCCTGTTTGTCCAGTGTTAAACCCTTCAGTATGATAACGTCTTCCCGTAATCTCTCTATTTTCAGACTATTTTTAAAACTTTGCAGTGAATTCAGAACTGGCCTTCATGATTGGAGGCTTTTCTAAAGATTAACAGACTTATCTGGTAGCGGTCGGAGAAAATAGAAGATACACCATAGGACTGGAAAAGTTGCGATGTTCGTTCCACGATATGCTAGACTGCATGTAGAACAGTTTTCAGTGACATTGCCTTGATCAGCTCTAAACTGGCAAGAACAGATCTTCGTACAACATCACATTCTGGCAACTACTTTCCCCAAGTTCAGGGTAGGGGTGGGAGGTAGAGGGTGATTAATACCCATGGCACACGAGTGTAATGCTCGGGAAATCATTGACGATTAAAACACACACACACACACACACACACACACACACACACACACACACACACACACACACACACACACACACACACACACACACACACACACACACACACACACACACACACACGCACGCACGCACGCGCGCACGTGCGCAAGTTGGTTTTGCAAACGCTAAGGTGGTCCACTGTCGATAAGAAAGAATTTTTGTCATGTCCTACAGCAGCTATATCAAGGCTATAATTCTGTAATAAAATTTGAGATGAAACTACAGTGAGTCCATAGAAGGGGAATGTGCTTGGACGCTAAAAGATCTGCGTCCGACTCGTTGGAATGCCTTTTAGCTGTCTTTTTGTTCTAATAACTACTGAGAGAAGGGTGACTCGGAATCTGATATGAATAAAAAGATCACCAGTGGAAGTCATACTCATGGTCAGAAAGAAGCCTGTGAGAATAAAAGTTTCATTTCTTAATGTGCACGATTAAATTAGAAATAAAACTGTGGAAATACAAGGATTAAGGCAATAGACTAATAGAAAAAGGGTTGAAGACGGTAACCGTTCTTACTGACAGGCTGAATACAAGCAAACATCAAGTATGAGAGGAAGATGCAAGTTGACAGACAGAAAAAGTTTGCTCAGGTAGGGTATCAGCATAAAATAACAAGTATTGATGTCAGTATGACACCATGAGGAAGACTTAGATCATTGGAGACGGAGAAACATTGTCATCGTCCAGAAAGGAAATGGAACTGAGCTAACGAAATGAAGAGATGATGATGTAAAATTTATTGTATTGGTGTGTGTGTGTGTGTGTGTGTGTGTGTGTGTGTGTGTGTGTGTGTGTGTGTGTGTGTGTGTGTGTAAATTTGAGTAAGAGGATGTGGAGTTGACAGAAGCGTTTGGGGATGGGGGTGGCGAGAGCATAGATGTAATCTCAGATGATTATAAGCTAGAAACAGGATTACCTCACGGCAACAGGCAGGTAAGAAGAGGCCTTCACTTTTAAACTCCCTGAGTCCTATGAAACGTTTTTATTTTTTTTTTCTGAAAAAAACATCTCCTGAGAACTGCTGGAAAGAAATCCAATCGAAAACTTAGTCATGAGAAGCTTATCTCACCATGAGCTCAATATAAATGTCTGGCGTCACCAACAATAGCATACCGGAAGACGAAACCATGAAATGGTTAATTTTTATTCTTTTTCTTTTTTTCTTTTTTTTTATCTTTCTCTTCTATATGACGTCGATGTGTTTGGCCTACCTTCGCCATTCAACTCAGTTTTGGTTTTGGGCGATCCTTATGGCCGGATGCTGTTCCTTACCCCATCCCTCCCTATTTATCCTGGCACTGAATTTGTTTCCCCCGTGACGGGGTGAATGCTTTTATTCTGACTGCTGCTAATGGACCTTTCTAGTATGACCCCACTTATTTGAAGCAGCACTCAAGCCTGCTCACCACTGTAAGGCAGAACTCGACGAGCAGGCTCGACACCTCTCTCAAAGAGCCACCACTACCTGTTCTGGCTGGGGCTGCAGCTCAAAAGGAGTGGGGAGATGAGGTGGCCTGACCAATCTCCTTTGCGCCCTCTTCGTCCCCAATCATGAAAGACCACCACCACGTTTTCCCGATGGAGCTCTGCCTCGAGAGGATCCCGGGAGATGTGGGGGATAAAGTGGCCTTGTCATTCTCCTCTGCACCCTCCTCCACCCCGCCCCCGAATAACCAACACCCTTTCTGGTTGGCTTTGACTCAAGAGATCTCTGGAGACATAGGGGAGTGCTCTTAGTCTGACTGCTGCGAGGCCCTCCCAGCATGATTCTACCAATCTAGTCTGGCTCTACTAGGCCGAAGCAGTACTCGAGCTTCCCACCACTGCAAGGTAGCACTCCATGTGCAAGAAACTACATGGTTACCCAAAATGAATGCATCCCATAAAAGTGTGTGTCATTTATACAACTCATCAGAGATTAGCTTTCTTTTTGCATTCATGTTAAGCTGAGTTGATAACAAAACAGTCCTGAATGTTTGGGGTCTGCAGTTCAAATGTTTTTTTTTTTTTTATAACCTTTCCATAATGTGTTCCAAATGACCACCATGACATTGCGGGATCCCCTGAACGTGGCGCATAATTTCTTCTCTCAGGCCATGCCAACAGCCAAACCAACATTTTCTGGGGCACAGCACCACCAAAGGATGTTCTCTAGCGTCCAGTGCATTCAATAAAATGCATAGCAAGGGTGGCCATCTCAAAGCATGACATCATTGGACCTTATTGGTTCGGAGACGAAGAAAAATAATCTGACACGGTGAACACGGAACGTTATCTTGAGGCCATGAGGAAGTTTTGGACGACACTAGGAAGACGTATGGGCATCACTCGTAGGCAACAATGATTCCAGCAGGATGAGGCAGCTCCACACACTTCAAACCAAACGTTGATGTGGCTTAGGCAACGATTTGGGGATCTACTGATCAGAAGGTGTGAACCACACTCACCCGACCTGAATCTCCCAGATTTCTATCTGTGGAGTTATCTGAAGGATCGTGTCATGAAAACCGCCTCCAGGCAGAGACAAAAAAAAAACTGAAATCACGGCCAGTATCAGAGATATTCCAAGAGTGGAATGTGTAGGTGTAATCGACAATTTCGCGTGGCATATTCAAGACTACCTGCAACGTCGAGGTGGTCATTTGGAACACATTTTGGAAAGATCATAAAATAACAGACCATTTGAACTGCAGAACCCAAAATCTCAGGACTGATTTGTTATCAGCTGAGCTTAATATGAATGCAAAAATAAAGCAAATCTCTTATCACCTGTAGAAATGACACATACTCTTATGGGATGCCTTCATTTTGGGTCACCCTGTATGAAAGGGTTAACAAATCTCCTGATTTCTTTGGGTGGTCTAAAGTTGATTCATTTCTGTGTTAAGAATGGATTATTACAGTATGTTCTTAACAAATACATAATGAAACTCTTCTACTCGAGGACATCTTTTTTTATGTTATATCTGCTACTTGCAGACGATATTGCTTAGCTCTGAAGAGAAGTCTGGTTCTGAAGGATTTAATGATCTACGGCCTCCAGTTTGAAAAGTCTCACCTGAACTAAAGAAGTATCTTGGAGATAGCAAAAATAAATGAACAAGCTCAGTCAGTAAAACTTGGCTGACCTTTTCCACTGCATGAGACCCAGGGGATTGGGAGGAGGAGAAGCAGAACAGGCCTTGGTGGTCCCACCCTGTCTAAAGCATAGTCTGATTAGAGGTGTCTCACTTTTCAAGATTTTGTGCTCTTTAAGAAGGGGAAAACATAAAAGAAATACTGTTTCTGTGCACACTGCTGTTGCCTGGGATCTTTGAGGTCTCCTCCTCGTTGGAGATGCCTTTCCAAGGTTCCACCCTGCCTAATACTTGTTCTGGGTGGAGGTTGCATTTTCATGTCCCTAGACAACAACAACAACAACAAAAATGGTGGTGCCTTACCCTGGGACGTCCCTCATTCGAGGAGTGTGGAGTCTTACACTCCCTAAAAGCAGGATTGAGTGGAGGGCTAACACTGTGTAAATTTGGCTCTCTTGAGTAAAAACAAACAAACAAAAAAACTAAGTCTGCACATACTGGCATTACCTATTGAACATCCTCCTGACGTGTGGGGTGGCCCCCAAGAGCCCCACCCTGCCTAAATCTAGTCTTGGTGCTGGTCTATCACTATGCAGTATTTCGTTATCCAAGGATCTCCCGGACGCATATTTCCGTTCTGCATACATATTCTCACCACCGGGAACCCTCAGCCAGGAACGACGCTCTCCCTGTCGTTTCAAAAACAGCCAAAGGTTTTTCTCTAAAATATGTTCAATGTGTTTCCCAAGCAAAATTTCTTGTACAACTCTAACGTAACCTAACCTAACGTATCTTATCTCACTAGGGCTGCAAGGCTGAGGTGGTTGGCTGTGGTACTGAGACAATTACCCATAAAGAAAGGAAATATGCCTCCCTGACACTCCCTGTTCTCTGAGTTTCACTTCAAATCCCTTATCCTCTTCCTCCTCCCCCTTCTCCTCCCCCTCCCTCTCTCTATCCTCTTCCTCCCTCTCCTCTTCATCCTCATTCTGATCCTCATCCTCATTCTCCATCCTGGGGAAAAACTATGCCTTGCCTACTCTGCTGAGCAAAGTAAAACATAAGAAAAGAAAACTGCAGTAGATAGATGGCAGCTTCTAGATGAGTGTGGCTAAACTACCAGAAGAGATCAAAGATAACAAAGAAGAAGGCTCTCCCCCATCAACCAGATCCACCTACCAGAGTCTGGCAGGGAAAAACATCAGAAGAAATATCAGGCAGAATAGAAAAACTGACGTGGAAATTTTTGTAGGAAAGTGTGAGCGAAAGGAGAAAAGAGACAACCCTGGTGAAACCTGAAAAAGAAAAGAATGATGGATTAGTCAGTAGGATATTTTTTATAGCCTTGGTTTTTCATATGTTGATCTAGCCTGTGCTTGAAACCGTCAATAGAAGGGGGAGCACTGGGTTGTTTATTCCGTTCATCCACTACTCTTTAGCCGCATCAGTTCCTACCTCCCCTTAATAAAACGGAATTTATCTCATCTGATACGAATTTTCATTCTGTCATGTATGGTAAATTTTTTTAGTACTTTGCTAATATCTCCCTTGTTTATTCTCATCATCCACTTAAGCACATAAAGTCTCTTCTTACTCCATACCTTTTCAGTGGGTGTTTAGGTTTAGTCTATTTAGCAGGTATTCATGCGTATATATGGTATTCAAAGCAATTATGCATCATTGTATCACACACAATTAGGCTTTTAGCATAACCTATTGCGTTGGTACCGAATAAACTGCGTGGTCTGTGTATTCAAGTAAGTCTACGTAATTTTGCAACACGGCATGACCCTTACACAGCACAGTACATCTCTCATTCCATTCACATAACTCCATCCCCTTCAATGCACCTCATTTTCTATCCCTCGTCCCCTCCTTTCTCCCTCTCTCCACAATTCAATCTAATGTTCATAACATATAACTCTCAAACAGCTACCCTCAGACTCTCTGACCTCCCTCTCACTGATTAGCCCCCCTTCTCTCTCTCTCTCTCTCTCTCTCTCTCTCTCTCTCTCTCTCTCTCTCTCTCTCTCTCTCTCTCTCTCTCGTCATAAATGTATGGAGAAAAAATTTTATGAAAAATGTAAATAGACAAAAATGAAAAAATAAATTATTGCATTTAACAGTAACAATACCGAAAACTCAGACATCATCTTTCATCTGCTTAAGAAATTTTCGGCAAAATTCGGGTGCGGGTTCACAATTTGACCCATTTAAGTTTAATAATACATGCCTATGAGAGTGACACCAATGCATAACGACCCCACCACCCACCCTCCAACCGAAGCCAGCAGGAAAAATAGGAGAGGACCACCAAATAGTAAAGTTCAAAATATCAGAAAAGTTTAATAAAGAAGAGTAGTGGAAAGTATGTTCTCAAATCTTGGTTTAGTCTCCAACACAGAGATGAATTCTTTGTAACAAAGAAGGCTTCGTAACACTTCTTTAGTGATTGATTTTATAAGTTACACTTTAACATTTTCTCCTATGTTTTGTTATCGTTTTATAATCGACACAGCCTGCATTATTAACACTCCTCTCCTCTCCTCTCCTCATTTTCCTCATTCCCCTCCCTTCTTCCCGCACTCTTCTCTTCTTTACAACACTCGCCTCCCTTTATTTTCCCTTTCCCCATTTTCTTCACTCTTCCCCCTCCCCCCTGTCGTCTCATTACTCTTTCCCATATCCTATCTCTTTCTCGTTTCACACCCCACACTGATCCCTCTCTTCTCTTCTTTCGCCTTTTCTCTTTTCGCTCTTTCCCTGCATACCAACATTCCATTAGCCTTCAACATCTCTAACCACTCCCAGCACACTCACACATTTCAGCCTACTTGGAAATACCTCCCCATGCCTCCCTCCGTTCCCTCTTCTACTCCCACTCACTCCCTTCACAACCTCCCCCCACCCCCATTTCCCTCTCGTTCCCAAATATCCCCATCAAGACAACAGTGTTCTTTCCTCTACCCCCACCGTACCTGTCCATTTCTTTTCCTCCTCTCTCTTCATCTCCCTTATCTCTCCTCTTTTCCTCTCTTAGCCCCGCAATCCCCAACTCAAGCTCAGTACTGCCACTCCCTCCGCTCCTCCCCGTTTCTTTTCATCCTTACTCTCTTCTCCGCCTCCGGTAACAGTCTAGGACAAAGTCTAATTGTCCCCTTGCCACTGTTTACCCCAGCAGTACAACTGGGACATCGCCTTTTCAAGGTCTTATGCTAGAGGAAGACTGGCATTTGTTATCTCTGAATGACTCTTATGTTTTCGACAGGCATTAAAGTTAAGCCACCTTTTCTAGGAAATCCCTCCATCAAACCTCTGTACCCCTATCTCTCTCTTCCTAGCATTCCTCCCTCCCTCCCATTCTCATACCTCTTCCTATCTCATTCGCTTACTTTATTCCCCTCTCTCCTCTTGTTTCTTTCTCTAACTTTTTTGTTTCAGTTTCCCAATCTTTTTCAACTTGATCCTCATTCTACTATGACTCTCTCTCTCTCTCTCTCTCTCTCTCTCTCTCTCTCTCTCTCTCTCTCTCTCTCTCTCTCTCTCTCTCTCTCTCTCTCTCTCTCTCTCTCTCTCTCTCTCTCATACATCCGATTTTGGCAGTTCCTCTCCATACCTACTATATCTTATTTACCCTAGTCTTCGTTGTATATAAACACATTTGGTTAACTTAGGAAGGATTTCCTGTCTTTTAATTTTGTATCATTTCTTACATTTCGACCACATACTTCATCTTGAAATAAAAGGGATTTTGAATTTCATACTCTTCTTTGAATTTCATTTGTTCAGCTCTCTTTTCTTTGGCTCTCGTTTCCTTCGTTCTCTTTAGTTTGACTCTTTTTTTTTTTTTGTTTAACTTCTTTGCTTCTCTGCTACTTGGTTCTCTCTTGTTTGGTTGACTTGTTTGTATATCTTGGTCAACTCTCGCTTGTTTGACATTAAATTTTATTTTTTCTTGTTTGACTCTTTTGTGGCTGACCCTCTCTGGTATAGCCGTCTTTTATGATCCAACTTTTTTGTCTGTCTTCTTTTGGTTCTCTCTTGTTTGACCCTTTTCTCCTCGTTTCACTCTTACTTGTTTCGTTATTGTTTGACTGTCTTGTTGGTCTCTCTCTCTCTCTCTCTCTCTCTCTCTCTCTCTCTCTCTCTCATTGCCGTTCTCCTTTGTTTGGCTCTCTGCTGTTTAATTCTCTATGGTATGGCCATTTCTTGTTTGACCTCTTATTTCACTGTTTCTTTAATATCCTTATGCAGGATACCTCTTCATGGCCGCTTCTATTTGATTATAAAGTCTCTCTCTCCTTCTCTCTCTCTCTCTTCGTTTCTAATTCTCTTCCAGTCAGCACAATATGCGTTTTTACAGCTCTCCGTCCCTACCTCCTTTTCCGGCCCACTTTTTACGCTCCGCCTGGCAAAGTCAGAGAACGGTATTGATATCACTGGTGTCCGTCCGTAGAGTTGGGTGACTGGGAATAGAGATTTTCGTTTCCGTGGCAAATCTCAGAAAGTATTAACTATCGGGTCATGAAATTTCATACAGTTATATGTCTTATAGGGAACTGATGCCTTTTGATAGTTACAGTGCTGTGCCTTAAGTATTTTTTTGTACATATATATATATATATATATATATATATATATATATATATATATATATATATATATATATATGTATGTATGTATGTATATATATATATATATATATATATATATATATACATATATATATATATATATATATATGTATGTATGTATGTATATATATATATACACGGCCGAGGGAGAGAGAAGTATGTGGTAACCATAGGGGTATTTGCCTACTTAGTGTGACTGGTAAAATATATGGTAGAATACTCATTGATAGGGTTAGGCATATGACAGGAGCTAGTTGGAGAAGAACAAGGTGGATTTAGGAAGGGAAAAGGGTGTGTAGATTAGATATTTGTTCTAAGATGTTTAGTGGAGAAGTATCTAGAGAAGGGAAGGAAAGTGTATGCTGCCTTCAGGGACTTGGAGAAAGCTTATGACAGAATAGATAGGCAAGGTATGTGGAAAGTATTAAGAACATATGGAGTGGAGGGGAAATTGTTGAGTGCTGTGAAGAGTATGTACGAGGGAGCTAGGGTTACGGTGGGAGTGGATGGTGAGCTGAGTGAGTTCTTTGATCTCAATGTGGGACTGAAACAGGGTTGTGTGATGTCTCCATGGCTGTTTAATATATACATGGATGGGGTTGTAAAGGAGGTGCAGGGTAGGGCAGTGGATGTGGGGGTGGCTCTAGCGAATGAGGGTGAGATTTGGAAGCTTCCGGTGTTGCTGTTTGCTGATGATACAGTACTGTTGAGTGAAGATGAATGGGAGTTGCAAGGTTTGGTGAATGAATTTGGGACAGTGTGTAGGAGGAGGAATCTGAAAGTTAATGTAAACAAAAGTAAAGTTATGGTGTTTGAGAGGAATGAAGTCACAGAGTGTGCAGTGAGGTTGGATGGTGAGGATATGGAGAATGTGAGTGCATTCAAGTACTTGGGTAGTGTGATGAGTAAGGATGGAACTTTGGGGGATGAAGTGCGTGAAAGGGTACAGCAGGGAAGGAAGGTTGTTGGTACACTGAAAGCAGTGATGAGAAATAGGGAGGTGAATATGGAAGTTTAGAAGTCACTGCATGATAGTATTGTGATCCCTACCCTGACGTATGGAAGCGAGGCATGGACTTTGCAAGAGGGGAACAAGTCAAGAGTGAGAGCAGTGGAAATGAGTTACTTGAAAGGAGCATGTGGAGTGACGTGGAGGGACAGGTTGACGAATGAAGAAGTGAAGGAACGCTGTGGGGTGGATGTGGATGTGGTTGAGAAGATTAGGAGAAATACACTGAGGTGGTTTGGACATGTGGAGAGAATGGAGAATGAAAGACTGACTAAGAGGGTGTATGTAGGTGAGGTGGAGGGAGGGAGAGGGAGAGGTAGACCGAGGATGAGGTGGAGGGATGGAGTTGAGAGGTATATGAGGGAGGGGGGTGAGTTGGGGGGAGGGTAGTCAAATGGTGGGTGACAGAGCGACTTGGAGGCGTTTTGTATGCGGCCACCCTTTGCGGGATTAGGGCGTCGGGCGCTATATATATATATATATATATATATATATATATATATATATATATATATATATATATATATATATATATATATATATATATATATATACGTATATATATATATATACGTATATATATATATATATATATATATATATATATATATATATATATATATATATATATAAAGTGTATGTATAAAGGCTGTGTTATACAGGGGAAGGGGGAAGGCCGTTATGCGCTTGGTTAGATGTGCAGGGAGGGGGAGTATGTGCTTGGTCAGGTGGAGGATTGCAACAGCGCAACGTTGTCTGTGTTTATTATTTTATAAAAGTTTGTCATCACCAATACCAACTACTTTCCTCCTACACTTTCGATCATTAATACCGATCACTCCTATCCATCCACTGCTTTCCACTAGCTTTTTCTTCCATCAGACAACCCGTCATGATAACTTATCATCCTTTTCCACCATTCTCCATTCCCCGTCTCTCTCATTACCATCGCCAAAGATGCTGAAGGAGGTTATGTATTAACTCGAGTCTCTCTGCCTGCCGACAATATATCTCCAAAACTTGCTACCAGTATTCATCGAAATTTTGTGGACTGTTGGGTAGTGGGTCAAGGAGAGTTGATTAGATTTGAGATGAATGTGAACTCGGATGTAGGAACAAGTCATTAATTTCATTGGCGTTGGAGGATGCATGCAATCTCTTTAAGTCAGTAAAAGGGCAGACTAAGACCGTAGAATTAATTGACTGGCTTTGTAAGATTGTAAGAGTATTCGTCTGGTTGGAAAGAGAAATTGCAGTAGTAAACCTTAAATTTTATTGGCGTTGGCGGAGGTATGAGCCTTCTGTAGCTCTCTAATTCGCATTTTTTTCCGATTTTCCTTTTCTCTCTGCCAACATTTTGTATTTTTATCATGTTCCCTTCCCTCCTTTTTCTTCCCTCATCTTATTTTTTTCTTTCTTTCACTGCCTATATTATCTAGTTTAATTATATATGTGTTCTTTTTCGTCCTCCTGGTTTACTTTTCTTTTTATTTCTTTTTGATGTTTACATTGCCTAGTTTTCTTAACCATACCATTGCCACCATTTCTTTTTATTTTAATGATGCTTTTTCTTTTGTCTTCCTGTGTATATTATACAGAAGGTATCCTATTGTCTTTGATTCGTTCTTACACATCTCTTTACCTCTCTTTCTCCTCAGTGATTTTTCTGTGTTTACATTATCTAGCTTCATTTTCTCCAATTTTATTTCATTGTTACACCTCTTACTACTCCTTCTCATTCCTTCCTTCTTCTTTCTTCGTCTCACTTTCCTACATTATCTCGTTTTGTTCTTCTTATCTTCTTTCTGTTTCCATTTCCTTTTTACTCATCTTTCCTTTTCCTTCCTATTGTTTTGTTTAACTACCATACTTTATCCAGTGCCATTCATTGTATCATAGCCTATTTTTCATCTTCCATCTCATGTTATTCCTGTTTCTCTTCCATTCTTTCTTTATATTTCACTGCCTACTTTTTTTTAGGTTCATTCTCACTGTCTTTCATTCCTTTTTGTCATAAATTCTTTCAGTTTCTTTTTATTCGTCTATCCTTTCTCCCTTTCACATTTTATCACTGCCTGCATAATCTAGGTCTATACTCCTTGTCTTCTTTATCCGTTTCTTCATGTTATTCACTCTTTTTTTTTTTTTTTTTTTCGTCTGATTATCTAATTTTTACTCCTTCTACCTCTTTTTGTTCCACTTTCATCTTCCTTTCGCTTTGTGTTGCAGCCTGCATTATCCTTCCATTATGTATTTTCATTCTACCAGTCTTATTTTCTTTGCATTTATTGTTGCTCCACTTTCTACTTCCTTTCGATTTCTCCCATTACTTGTTTTCATTTCTTGTCTTCTTATTCATGCTTCTTTCTTCTTGCCTTCGCTTTGTCTCCAGTGTAATTTCATTTCTATTATCCTGTTTCGTTTTCTTATTTTCTTTCAATATTTCCACTACATTTTTATTCCTTTTTCTCCATCCTTCCATTCGCTTTCCCTTGCTGTCTGCCTATCTCTCCTTTATCTAATTTTGTTCTTCTCCTCCTTTTCCTTATTACTTTTCTTGTTTACGCCTCTTTCACTCTCTAAAGGTCCAGCCATAGAATTCCTATTTCTTCCACCACTTCCTCCACTTGCCTAGCCTGGGGGGGGGGGGGCTAGGTTTACGATGGAAGAGTTGAGAGGTAGGATGGGACTGGAGTGTATTAGTGTTGTGATGAAGAGAGGTAGATTGAGGTGCTTTGGGCATGTGGAGAGGATGGGGAATGATAACTGGGTGCAGCAAGTGAGAAACGTTAACATTAGAGATGGGGTTGCGAGGGGTAGACCAAAAAAAGACCTGAGGCGAGGTCATCAAGTTTGACCTCAGGGTTAAGGAACTGATCCGGGAGGTTGCCAGAGATCTAGCAAAATGGTGAGCCGCCATTAGATGACCAAGGCCCATGCATGCAAGAATGCTGAAGCCTTCAAAAACAAAAAACGAAACTTCATCCTTTCACCTTTGGCCTTCCATCGTTTTTATTTCCCTCCTTTGCATATACTCATCCTCTCTTTCTGCACCCACCTCTCCGTTTCTCATTCTCTTCTGCTTTCTCTTCTTCCTCCCCTAGTCACTCTTCTACCCTTCTCATCCTCCAGCTATCCTCCTTTTTCCTCATCTGTCTTTCCCCCCGCCCCCCTCTCTTCTTAGTCACTTCTGCTCCAGACGACCAATTCTCCTACCTCTAACTCATCCGTTCTCTCACTCTTATTCCTGTTTGTCTCTGTTTTCCCCCTTCCCACCACTTGTTTTCTGTCACATTCTTCTTTTCTCTTGTCTATTTCTTCCACTCTCTTGTCTTACTTCCATCCAGTGTTTCTCTTCGTCTTCTTTCCATCTCCTCCCCCCCCCTTCCTCCCCTCCAGTCTCTCCCTCTGCCTCCTATCCCTTCACTGTCACTCCCTATCTTCTTTCCCGTCCTCCACTGTCTCTCCCTCCTTTTATCCCATTCCATTTTATCTCTTCCCCGTCCCTCCTCCCATTCGTCCCCTTCAAGCCCCATCTGCCCCCCACATTGTATATTCTTTTCTCACTTTCTTTTTTCCCATTCTCTTTTTCGCTTCCTTCTTTCCTTCTGCCACCGTTTCATCTGCTGTCTCTCTTCTCTCCTTGCCTCTTCATTCCCTAAGCTATAGATCCACTCACCTTTTCCCTTCCCCAACTCTCATCCCCCTAGTATTCCCTGCTCCCCATCTCAAGTCCCTCAGTGTGTCTCCCTTTCAGTTTCTCTCCTCTCTCTATCCACCCCCCTCCCCACCCTTGACCGAGACTGGCAAGCTTCACTGCCCAGCGAAATAACTCAATCACCGCCCTCTCCCGTCTCCTCGCTTCCTTTCTCGTCTCGCCTCCTTCTCTTTCGTCCCTTTAAATCCTCACTGTATCCCCTCCTCTCTTCTATAACTTTCGTTTTATCTTTCCTCTTTCACTTTCGAGACCCAAATTGACTTGCGACCTATTTCCCCTGAAAACAATCTCTGCCCCCAATCATTTTTTAATCTCTCTCTCTCTCTCTCTCTCTCTCTCTCTCTCTCTCTCTCTCTCTCTCTCTCTCTCTCTCAAGTTCCAAACATAAATGACTTTTTTGACTTCTTCTATTCTCTCTCCTTCTCTTATATAGTTTTCATTTTTTCTTCTCCCGCCATCCTCTTTCTTTCCCTGCCCCTTCCGTCACCTTTCTGTCTCCTCTCTCTCTCTTCCTCGGGCCCCAAACATACAAACATTCACTTCCCCTCTAAACAAACTCTGCCCCGCGTCCTCCAAACTCCCACTGTACCCTTGGACAAAAGTTTTCCTCGCCATTGCCAGAGAATTCCACTAACCCCCCCCCCCCAACCATCCTTCCACTCTGAGAAGACAAATTGCACCGAATCACTATATCTGCATTCTGCAGGACACTGGAGCATAGTGTCTGATATACCATGGACAGATTCAATATCAGAGAGAGCAATAAGGGACAGGAACCACAGGTATAAACACAGAGGAAAGGATGTCAACTGGTGGAAGGAATGTAGGAGAGGAAAGGAATACTAGCAGAAATGGTAAAATATTAAAATATGTAGCGATTCAAATGGGTTTCTCACAAACCTACGTTCTTAAAAAAAAGAAAATTAGCATGAGATGCATCACAGGGGAATAACATTTGATTTTCAACCCTGTCCAAAAAAGAACACGCAAAGTATATCAATTCTACAATATTACAGTAAAGAACGCAGCCTGGACGCCTGCAACAACGTATCTTCTGTCTATCCCGCTGACTGAATACATCTGTACATCTAACAAACTCGAATGTACACAATTTAAAAACCATAAACGTCGGAGGAAACTTAGTTAGAGGGGCGCTGAAACTAAACTGAAGGCGTTCCAGGATCCCTCGATTATTATAACCAGAATTACAGCGTGCAGGCTAAATTGTGCATTAGGTAAAATTTGCGCCAAAACAGTATCATACATTAACTGCACTCTGTAATTATCACATGTCCATGGGAAGGCAAAGGTATGTGTGATCATGTAACAAATATTTATATTCATCAGACAAGTAATATCCATACATATATAACAGAAAACGATAAAGTAAAGCCGGGTGGATAAAACAGAACACTTGATAATCAGTGAAATCTAAGGGCGCCTCCACACGTGTGCTCGAACATGTGCTGGCAACATGTAAGCAACACCATAACGAATAAGCTGCAAACATGTTGGGAACAGCAGAGTCCAGATCATGCTGGCAACATCATGATGAAGTCTCAGCTGCCTGGTATGGACACACTTATCCCATCGCCTCTGCTGCCAGTGTTCGAAGCTGCACTGAAACATGTTTGCATACATCTGTCTAAATACTGCTGCAAACATGTTCCCGAACATATTTGCCAGCCGTGTTGCCAACATATGTTCGAAGGCACGTGTGGACGTGCCTTAAGTTATAAAAAGTATGAAGCACAGTAATATAACAACCGGTCAACGAGCTTCCTATAAACAAACATTTTTAAAATGAGTACTATTTACGCTAATCTACAAAAGAATAACAAACAATACCACCAGAAATCCATTTCAATAAGAAATTTGGAAATGAGACCAAGTGACTGTCCTCGTATTTTAATACATACACTGTTAGAGAGGAAAGGGGTAAATAAGAATTGGAGAGGTAGCAGAGATGAAAATACTAAAAGGAAAAAAGTGTGAGAAAGAGGAAACGCAATAAGTCACAGTGCAGAAGTGGGGAAAGAGGAAAAGATGGAAAGGAAAAACAAAGGAGAGTCGAGGAAAAGAGTTACAGTTCACCCACTATTTATATTAGTTCTACAGTTTAGGTAAACCTCAGTCTGGTGATATTATGATTGCTGTCACAGACATTACACAGATAAATTAGATCAATGATTGTTGCTAGGTCAAGGTCTAGTACAGCGTTTCTCAAACTTTTTCACTTCAATCTCCACTTCCGGAGATCTTATCCTGATGGCCCCTCTCTTCAGCTTTCTCTCGAGACACTCACAACAAATTATTATTTTTTGGTGCTTTCCATTTATTACTATGCTTACAGCTATCAGTCAGAAAGCATATTATGTTACATATCAGTGGGATGGATGACACTGTTTACAGTCAGTCGACTGATTCCAAGTTGAGTCACTGATAATGCACATCTAATATCTGGGTCCACATTCAACCGGTTTCAGCTTTTACTTTTTATATGTATAAGGTTGTAGAAACCAAATTCACATATGTTGTGGAAAATGGCAAGATGAATCCAAGTGCGATTTCATTAACTTTTCGATATGAGTGATTCATGGAACACCAGAACACAGTCTGAGATTTTTCTTCATAAAGGTCTCCGGAAGCAGATTCATTCCTGAAAACAAGAAATTCGTCCTGATCATCTGGAATGGCAGCAATATGAACAGTGTCTGGAGGATTCCTCACAAATTTCCCTTCTTCCTCCTTGGATTCTAAAAAGTTTTCTTTGAGCTCGTTTTCCAAGGATTTCAAGTGCCGAATCATTTCACTGCTGATTGTTGAGTCAAGTATGTGATCCTTTTCAGTCTCCTCAAGAACAGTTGAAAGATTCCCCAATATGGCAACATTTTCTGGAATCACTTTCCTTTGCTAGTTCTGGAATTTAGCAAGAAATGCATGCATGCAGTCCAGACTTGAAAAACATTTCTTTCCTTGCTTTGCCATTTGAGATTCACCCCGTTTAACTGCTCAAAAATGTCGGCCAGTATGCAAGACGTGACTTCCACAAAGCCAGACTGAAAAGACGTAATAGATCACCCTTCCCTTTCATTTCCAGGAAAAGTTTAAGTTCTCTCCAAGACTTAACCCAAGGCGTCCCATCGACGTATGACTACGTTGCAACATTATGTAACTGCCAGTCCTGTCAACGTACTGGTACGTCATGCAATTGCAAGGTTCATAATTTACACAATTTTCTAATCTCGCTCTTGATTTTTGGTACGTAGGGTCGCACGACCTTCCCCTACCTGCCATCAGGTGGAGACATTTGATGACCCCGCACGACCTGCACTCACCCTCAGCTTGGTCACTCACCTGTTAGCAGTGACCCAGGTCAGACATGGCGCACAAAGGTCTCTCGGAGGAGGAAATCCAAGCCGTCCTGGATGCCTTCACAGGCGACAGTGATTCGTCACTCAATGACGATTATGTCCAACCAGAGGAGAAGGAAACAAGCAGCAGTGATGAGGAGGTCCCATCCCCCAGGACGCGGTGCTACATGACCTATCGTGCTGCTAGAGAGGGCCAGCCTGCACCAAAACAGTGTGCAACCACCTCCCGGCAGCCGCTACGTGAAGTGGAGCCCGAATTCGAGTATGAGGACGAGGACGGAGCCGTGGGACATGCTGCCACATGGTACGGCTGCGAAATTATCACTCATCACTGCACCGAGTGCACAGCACATCATCCTAGCAGGTATGGGCTTAGTGTTTTGTTTGGGGAGGGTGGAAGTGGCGTGGAGGGAGTGGGGAGTGAAATTGAAAGTTCTGGGGCAACAATTGAAACTGGGAGTGGCGGGAGTGAGTCATCGCTCTCCCGTGGTGGAGTGAGGTGGCTGAGCGTATTACGTGGGGCAGTGAGGGTGCGTGATGAATCACATGGTGTGGTGATGGAGGGGGAGGGTGAGGTGGAACCACTCCCCAGCACATCTCATGCTCCCCAATATTCTCAGACTTCCTCCCCACAGTCCCCTGATGTTCCCCAAGACCGTAAGGGTAAGGGAAAGGGGAAGGGTAAAGGCCGAGGGAAGAGGAGTGCGAATGGGGAAGCCCTCCGCACTATTCCTCCCCAACCTCCCCCACCAGCATCTCCTCCCCACCCCGACGAAGGCGACGATGAGGACGATGGGGGCGAGGGTTATGTGAATTGGAATTGGGAGGATTTTTTTTTTTTTTTTATGTGAGGAAGAAGGAACCAAAGGCCATGAGCCCAGAATAACAGTTCCCTCCAAGAGAAAAACAAAATACAAGAGAGAGCCAAATCAAGATCCATTCATTTCGAGATGCCTGGACACACTGCATTTGAAAGACTGGATATCATAGGCAGCAGGAAATACAGACAGAGGGAGACAGTTCCATAGTTGACCTGTTGCATAAATGAGGGACTGGGAATAACGGTTAACTCTTGCATTAGAGAGTTGGACAGAAAAAGGATGAGAGTTTGCTGCTAGATGGGTGCTACACGCTGTCATAGAGGTGGAGGAATGCATGCAGACAGTTCAGAGGAGCAGTGACCATTAAAGTAGCGATAGAAAAGAGATAAAGATGCAACACTGTGGCAAAGAGACAGAGGCTGAAGGGAGTCAGTAAGAGGAGGGGAGTTAATGAGACGAAAAGCCTTTGACTCCACCCTATTGAGAAGAGCTATATGTGGGGAGCCTCCCCACACGTGAGAGTTGTACTCCACACAGGGGCGGATAAAACCCCTGTATGGAGTCAACAATTGTGCAGGGGTAAAGAAAGAACGGAGTTGGCTTAGCACACCCAATCTCTTGGAAGCAGATTTTACAAGAGATGTAATATGATCTTTCCAAGGTAAGTCCTGAGTAAATGAAACCCCAAGCATGTTCAAGGATGATGCAGGATTAAGCCGAATATTAGTGGGTATACCTGTGGAAGTTTTTGATGGGTTAATAGGTGTAAGAACTGAGTCTTAGATGCATTAAAAACAACCAGATTATTTTTACCCCAATCAGAGATACGAGCCAAGTCAGACATTAGGTGTGCCATAGCCTCATCCCTTGTTTGTTGAAGTAACTGCTGAGATGGGTGTTGCAGGAACCGAATGTAAAGGTGAAGGGTGGAGTCATCAGAGTATGAGTGGATAGGGTTAGATGTACAGCTTAGAAGGACACTGATGAATAAAAGAAAGAGAGTTGGTGATAGGCCAGAGCCCTGAGGAACACCACTGTTGATAGATCTAGGAGAAGAACGATGGCCATCTACAACAGCAGCTATAGAACGACCAGAAAGGAAACTAGCGATGAAGGCACAGATAGAAGGATAGAAACCGTAAGAGGGCAGTTTGGAAATTAAAGATTTATGCCAGACTCGATCGAAAGCCTTTGAGATGTCAAGTGCAATGACAAAGCTTTTGCCAAAGTCCCGAAAGTAGGATGACCAGGAGTCTGAAAGGAAGGTGAGAAGATCGCCAGTGGAGCGTCCTTGACGGAACCCGTACTGACGATCAGAAAGAAGGTTGTGATAGGAAAGATGCCCTAAAATTTCTCTGTTGAGAATTGACTTGAAAACTTTTGAAATACAGGACGTTAAAGCAATTGGACGATAGTTGGAGGGTTGGGAGTGGTCACCCTTCTTTGGGACTGGCTGAATGAGAGCAAACTTCCAGCAAGAAGGAAAGGTACAAGTTGACAGACAAAGGCGAAAGAGTTTGCCTAAGCAGGGTGTAAGCAAAGAAGCACAGTTCTAGAGAACAACAGGAGGGACTCCATCAGACCCATATGCCTTGTTAGTATTGAGGCCAGCGATGGGAGAAAATACATCAGCTGAAGAACTTTTAATGTCAGCCATGAGGAAATCAGAGGTGGGAAGTGATGGAGGAACAGCACTGGAATCGTCTAAGGTGGAATTGGAGGAGAAAGTCTGTGTGAAGAGATTTGCTTTATCAGTAGAAGAAATAGCTACAGAACCATCAGGGAGGAAAAGAGGAGGGAAGGATGATGAGGTAAATTTATTAGAAAGGTTTTTGGCAAGGTGCCAGAAGAAGCGGAAAGAATTCGAGTTGGAGAGTTGAGAGCATTTAGTACGGATGAAATTATTTTTAGCAGAGCGAAGAACAGACTTAGCACGATTCAGGGCAGAAACGTAAAGATGATGTGATTCAGGAGTGGGTTGGCTCCGGTACCTTATGTAGGCCCTCTCCTTGTTGCGGACAGCATGAGAACAAGCGTGATTAAACCAAGGCTTTCTTGCGTTAGTCAAAGGATATGAGAAAACAATATATGCTTCCATGCCCGAGAGAATAACCTCCGTAATGCGCAAGGCACACTCAGATGGCTCCCAGCCATGGAGGCAATAATCATTCCAGGGAAAATCAAAGAAGTACTGCCTGAGGGCCTCCAAATCCGCGGCTCCAAAATGCCACAGACGACGTTTCCCTGTAGGGTCCACAGGCCGTACCAGAGTGATAGGACAGGTTAAGGTGATAAGGTAGTGATCAGAAGAGCCCAACAGAGAGAAAAGCTTAACAGTGTAAGCAGAAGGATTAGTTGTAAGGAAGAGGTCAAGTATGTTGGAGCTCTCTCCAAGGCGGTCTGGTATACGGGTAGGGAGCTGTACAAGCTGCTCTAGGTCATTAAGGGGTTAAGAGCCTTGAACAGAGTTTGGGAAAACAGAGACTGGATGGGAATGGTGTTTTCCAGTAACAGAACTTAGGTGTAGTAGAGATATCATATGAGGTTTCCCTTGAAACAGCATGGAAGAAAAAGGCCCACAGGATTGGTAAAACTTTAATTAAACCATGTGCTGTAAAGATGGTCATGCAGGTTCTTGAAGTCAAGTGCACATAAGAGCTAAGTGCACATAAGATTGTCAAATGACACAGTTTAGCGAAGAATTAGTGAAATGTCTGCTGATATTATGGAACAAGTGATACAGGATTATAAATTGTATTCAACTGGTATGTTCACAGTACAGTTGGATGATTCAACGGATGTGAATTCTTGTGCACAGCTACTCATTTTTTTGTGTTTTTTAGTGCACATAAGAAGGAACCAAAGGCCAGAAGACCGTAAGATTGTTCCCTTCAAGAAAAAAAGAAATGACGGATTCAGTTCAAGATCTGTTCATTTAGAGATACCTGAACACACTGCTTTTGAAAGACTGGAGGTCATAGACAGTAGGAAATACAGGTAGTGGAAGACAGTTGCTGATTTGACCTTTTGCATAAATAAAGGACAGGGAGTAACGGTTAACTCTTGCATTAGAGAGCTGGCCAGAAAATGGATAAGAGTTTGTTGCTAGACTGATTTGTTAGGTATGTATTCATGCTTTATTTCAGAGATTAATATCTGTTCTGTACACAGCTTGAAACTATCACAAAAGCTTCAGATGTGATGGAGAAGTTGACTTTTTTTCTTCACAGCTAACGGTATAGCCTGGTAAAATTGTTGTGGAGTCTATACTGATGGGGCTCCGGCAATGCTGGGATAAAAATCTATGCTACAGAAGCATGTCAAGGAAATAGCTCCGAATGCAAAAGTGGTTCACTTTATAATCCATAATTTTGCACCGGGATCTTAAGTCCTCCCTGATACTCTTCCCATGATCCTGAAGGCAGTGGTAAATTGTGTCAACTTTGTGAGAACAGGAGATTTGAACTCTCCTTTTCCAGAAACTCTGTGAAGACATGAACTCAGAGCATGAATCCCTTCTCTTTTACACCAAAGTGCGATGGCTTTCCAAGAGTAATGTTGTGAACAGAGTATTTAACCCGTCACGTCCCAACTGATTTCGCACCTCCGATACCCCCCAATCCCGAGCTATTTTGGAAAAAAAAAAAATTTGGCTAAAACCTCCGCTTTTGTTAAGAAACAAAGGAAAATCACCAAGAAAGGGCTTACCGGGGTCCATAAGTTGTTGGAACAGGTGAGGTACCCTGCGCCAGGTATCGTATTGTCACTGACGTGTGAGATTCTTACGTTTTCTATGGTAGGTAATTTTAGGAGAAACAACAAAGAACACATCTACATCTATTGATTTTGAACTAATAAACAATCACAACAACAATATAATGGTTTTCAACGATATATACAAGAAAAACAAGCATTGTTCTATCGCGCGAGCATAGTGAGTTTGGTCATATTGATCACAAGCTAGTTCCTAAGTTTCTTGTTTCAGTAAACATATCATTTTTTCTACTTGCATTATACTGTTTCAGTGCCTTTTTACCATTATTTACTGTATGTAAATGTTTTCAGCTGTTTTCATTCATTACGATGACATTTAGCTTAACTATTGCACACATCTGCTTATCAGCGCACTCGCTATGACTCGTCTCTCAACATACATTATCATTTTTTCACTTTCATAGTATTGTTTTTTTTTTTTACATTGAACCTTTTCTCAACCAATGTAAATGTTTTCACTTATTTGCATTCCTTACGAGGGTATTTAGCGAAATGCTAGCGCATATTCACATAGCAAGCACACTCGCTACCACTCGTGTTTCAACTTCTACTTTATTTCTTCACTCCCAATATACTTCCCCACTTACATTACACCCGTTTCCACCTTATACTACTATTTACATATTTACAGGCCTTATTTATTCCACTGAGGATCAGAATATCTCATAAAATACCCTCGCTAGGAATGTTTCGACTTAGATAATATTTATACACTTACATAATAACTTTCCTCTTACATTACACCCGTTTCCACTTTATACAACTATTTACATATTTATGGGTCTTATTTATTCCACTGAGCATCAGAATATCGCATCTATATACACTTGCTATGAATATTTTGACTTGGAATGTATTTATTCACTTACATAATAAGTCTCCACTTATATTAACCCGTTTCCACTTCCATACTACTATTTACATATCTATGGGCCTTATAATTACACTGAGCATCTGTATGTCGCATTTCTTCCTGAGTATGAGCGTCATATCGCATTCACACCATAGCAGAATTGCATCAGGGTGTGATACTCACTAAAACAAGGATGAATGCAGAGACCCACGTCACACTCAACGCACTCATAGCGGGTGTCTTTTCTCTGAGTGGTGGGTCTCACACGGGAATTACTACACACGACACCTGCGTTAGGGCCTAGGTCTATTTGGCTGGGGAGGTATAGGAGTGGGGAAATGGCAGGCGGATATTCTCAGGGAGTTTGGGCGGTAGGGGCAGTGCGTGTGCGATGCTGAGGCCTCTCGACCGCATACCTTGCAAAAATCTCACCTGTAAGCTCCCTCACAAACCCTTCAAAGGTTTCCTGCACTCCTGTTGTCATGTCGTGCAGGTGGTGGCAATTGAGGGCAGTTATATCTAGCAGGTGAAAGAAGAGCTTCTTGTACCACTTCATCATGGTCCTGGCACACTCGACAGTGGATATCATGGAGTCTGACTGGTCCACCAGGCGCATGTCGATGTTATAATCAAGGACACACTCAGGTTTCCAGATGTGGCACCTCCTCTCGCTGCAGTAATCCACGGACTCTGTACGGTGCATCAAGGGGTGGTGAACCGTGGACAATAGAATGACTTCTCTGTTGTGGTTCCACACTGTAGCTAGGATATTGTTAGCCTGGAAGAAGACCACCTCAATTTTTTCTAGTTTCTGCCCCACCTTGACCATGTGATGCCGGTTCACCTTGACGGTACCACAGATTCCCATGTAATGCCTGTGTAGATAACGAGTGAGAAGAGGGCTAGTGTACCAGTTATCCAGGGAAATGACGTGACCACGATGAAGGTAGTCTTCAATCATTGTCTTTACCACTGCTCGAGACAGTCCAATACTCCGATCCTCTATTATGTCTGTCTGTGCACCGGTGTACAAGACTATGACCTGCACATAACCATCCTACAGTCATGCATAACAAAGATCTTTGAACCCAAAACGGTGCCTTTAGCTGGATATGTACTGCCAAAAGGAAATATTGACTGACTCTCATCTATGACAAGGTCTCTCTTGGGATAAAATGAGGAACAGAATGTTTGCCGTAGGTGATCAAAAATCAACCTAATTTGCCTCATCTTATCTGTGTCATTTGCATTGGCAGGATCATCAGCATCGTAAAAGTGGAGGCAGCTTAGAATTTGCTGAAACCAATTACGGCTCATAATTTTGCCAAATATTAGTGTCTGCATGATAGGGTCCCTTGTCCAGTATGCCGGAATTCTGTTTTTACGTACAATACCCATCAAAAGTATCAGGGCAAAAAACAAAAACATTTCTGCAAGGGAGACAGGGTAATCATAAATGATGGAATGCCTGCTCCTTGTGCCCAGTCTTTCACTCTCACGGTGCTGGCTGCTACCGAAACGGTTGGTTTGTTCCACTATTTGCTCAACAAAACCCTCAATGAAAAACAGGTGGAAAAAACCCAGCCTGGTGGAACTACGGTGAATTCCTGGAGCCGTGCAGCCAGCGCGCCCCTGCTCAGTGAAGGGGTGAATGATCGGAGAAAAATCACTGCCATCATTTTTCTGTATCCTCCTACTTTCTCTATACTCATTTCAAAGCCAAAGGTGGTTGTTGTGTATATATATATATATATATATATATATATATATATATATATATATATATATATATATATATATATATATATATATATATATATATATATATATATATATATATATATATATATATATATATATGCAACGACTTATCTTGCTCTCGTGATCCTGAACTCGATTCTTCTGAATTCTCTACTCTCTGGCTTTGGCTTTCCTGTCATTCTCTGACTAAATATATCTGTGCTGTTTACTTATCCCCTAATTCTACTATCAAAAATTCTTCAACTATCTAACTTCTACGATGGAACACATTCTATCCATTTCTTCTTTCTCTGAAATCTCCATTCTAGGAGATTTCAATGTTCACCACCACCTTTGGCTCTCCTCTCCTTTCACTGATCAACCTGGTGAACAAGCCTACATCTTTTCTATCCTTAAAGAAGCTGGGGTCTTTTTCCACATACTGAGGATGGATTATCGTCAGATGATGCTTCAGCTTATTAGGCCTCATAGAATCATTCCCCAGCACTTTGCAACACAGCACACACTGAGATTTCTCAGTGCCCGCAGCGAGGATTGGCGTAAATCCGCAGTTAATATATTCATTATTGTACTTCCACTTTTCAAATACACTGACAGCCATTGCAAACCTATATATTTTTTTTTTTTAAGCCAAAGACAGAAACAGATGAACGATAAAGTTTAAAATTATGTGGCCATTTGCACCAAAGTGAATTAATTCCGTGCATTTATTTAAAATCAATATCGAAAAGAAATCGCCAGCATGAAACAGCTTTCACCAAACTAGTATGATTTATTTTTCACTACACCCAAGTGAATTTAAATTTATGCAGTATGAGGTCACTGGTTTTCAGTATTTGATTTTTGGGGATAACAATACTGCATTCATTTTTTGTTTCTAATAAGTTAGAGTAAGCATCATTAAAGAAACTTTCGAGTTAATAATGAACTTCTACTAGCGCAATTAAAGTAAAATTTGTCTGGCACCGTAATAACTTAAATACTCCTAATTCTTCGTGCGTCGCAGCTAGGTTCCGTCATCGCCTTTACTCATGCAAAGATTACGTAAAATCATGGTTTCACTGTAAGAAAGCAGTGTGAAATATGACGTGAAATTGCAGCAGCAATACACTTTGAATAATTATATTTACTCATTACCGTAACATTTTCACAATATCACAAATTTTGACTGTAAACAGTAAATGTTGATACTAAAATACCGGCAAAAAAGCATCAAGCACAAGAAATGAAACTTAAGATACCACATATGAATGCATAATCATCCAAAAACATCGATTACACATTCCAGCTCTGAGACATTGTAGTATGCCTCTTGTTTAGTGATATTATGATGAGTAGTGAAATACCCGCCGCCGACGGACTGATCACCCCACCACCCACCACCCTACCACTGAGCCGCCACCTCACCACCACCCCAGGAGGACACCACAGAGGGCCGGATCACCGAGAGGTCAACCCGGGACAAGAAGGGCGCTGGTGCTCCCCTGTCCTAAGTCCCTCTGTCACTCAACCAGTCCGACAGAAGCTACCTAAGCAAAAGACACGACCCTGCGGGTGGGGCAGCCTTCACCAGGTTCGGGGTGGGACTGAGCCAGATTCAATCCCAGGCAACACCGTGGTACGGCCACTGTATGTGCCGGGGAGGGAGCAGCCACTGTACACACCTCAGTTGTTTTCCCCATGTAGTGCCGCCACAACGGCCACTGTACGTGTGGGGGAAGTAGCGGCCACTGTACGCCCTTCAGTTACAGACACATCTGGAGATGGCCTCGGAGTGTTAGCTATTGAGCACACTCTGACTGGCAAAGGAAGGAGGTGTGGAACCGCGATAACGGCCGCCGTACGTGTCGGGGAGGGAGTGGCCACTGTACGCCCCTCATCCACTACCTCCTCCTCCTACGAGAGTAACAGCACTGGAGTGTTAACTATTGAGCGCACTCCGGCTGGCAAAGGAAGAAGGAATGAACCGCGATAACGGCCACTGTTCATGTTGGGGAGGGAGCGGCCATGGTACGCCTCTCATCCACAACTTCCTCCTCCTACGGTAGTAACACCGCGGTAACAGCAACTGTACATGCCGGGGAAGGAGTGGCCACTGTACGCCCTTCAGTTACTTCCCGTGGGGCTGGCAGACCCGCAGTAACAGCCACTGTACATGCCGGGGAGGGAACGGCCACTGTACGCCCCTCATCTGCCTCTTCCTCCTTCGGAAGCAGCACCTCCACAACGGCCACTGTACGTGTGGGGGAAGGAGCGGCCACTGTACACCCTTCATCCGTGATTCCTGAGGTCCTCCCAGAGAAGGAGGTCCCTTGCGTGGCCGGCCTTTCACCTCTCGGCTGTGTGGGACACCCCTCTCTTACTCCCTCCAGGTGTGGTTCCCTGGAGATGCTGCCGGAGTGGTGGCACGGCCCTGTGTCGGTCCTGCCGCCTACCCCTGGTCGGCCCCGGTCCCTGATGGACGCCAGACAGAAGAGGTGCTGCAGTCTGACCCTGTCGGCGCCCCTCCCTACAGGCGACCGCACACTAGGGCTCCCAGACCGGACCGGCGGGCCCCAGAGCCAGGCAGTTTGGTATCCACTCACTCACGACTCTCCGCCCGGAGTAAGAGGCCCACCTCCTGCAGCTGTTCGGCCCCAGTCCCAAGGGCCACCCTTCAGGTCGACTCCCCCAGGTCGGAGGGCCTCCCTGCACCCCACCGACGAGGCTCCAGCACGAAGGCCTCTCAGGTCAAGGCCCCCAGATGGGAGAGCCTCCCTGCACCCCCCTGACGAAGAAGGCCCGGGCAATGACACCCCTATGGGTAGTGCACTGTCTCCTGCAGGAGGGCTTCCCAGTAGAGCCCCCTCCCACGCTCGGGCGCCTCCTATGTTAGGCCCAGGAAACAAGGGCAAGTAGTGACTTCAACGCATCTCGTGTGCCTTGAAAAACCACCGAGACGGGAGTGAACAGTGACAGTGAAAGAGTAAGGCCAGAATAATATATAAGTGACACACAGTGAGATAAATACCCAGGCGGAACAGAAAAGACTAGTAAACACTGGTACTGGGATATACAGAAACAGTAAGAGCGCAAGGAAAAACCAAAAACCTGTGAACAGTGTCTCCATGACTAAGTAACTATCCCGAGTGTTGCGACTTGCGCTCTGACAATTATAGTAATATTCACTCTCTCGACCTCTGGCCCTCTCTACCCCTAGTGCATCTGGTTTAGACTATTAAATGCTAATTCTGCCTATGGACATAATACGGGTGTAAGGAAATACAACTCGCCATCGACGTATAATTGAAGAACTCTACTTTCTGCTTGTGCTGTGCGTGATACATTATATTGAGAAGCTAACTCTGTAAACTTGTCTCCATCATATCCTGTAACTCTTTGTTTTTATTGTAACAGTGTATTGAATTAAGACAATAGATGTGTTAAGGTGTTCTGCCTAGTTTTTATGCCTTGTTCCTTTGTGAGTGCTCTATTTCCGGTCCGGAAAGAGGACCCCGCTCAGTCGCGGGCATTTTTAGGACGAGGAGTTGGACTAAAAACATCCCGCATAACACTGGTGGCCAGCGGTGGTTCTGGATCCGAGTAAAGCACGGAGGAACACAAATGGGAAACTTGCGCAATGGCAGCCAAACCTCACATCCAATTGCCAAAGTTCAATCCTGAACAATATGACATTGATGTTTACTTGGATATGGTAAAACCTCTCCTAGACATTGGGTTTGACACTGACAGAGAAAAAATAGCTGTCACACTACCCAACCTGGGCAAAATAATTGCTACTACAGCCACGAAAATCGTCCACGACTTAACATGAGACCAATTTTCACACATTGTGAAACAGGCAGTGATGCCTTCACTGGGCAGAGTTGTTGCCCTCTCACAACACGACGCCCTCACCTACGATGGCTTCTTCGACGACACTTTCGTCCAGGCTAAGCGCCTCATCAGCGCCACCTATCTCGAAGCTACCAATGCTACTCGGGATCAACACACCTAACCCTGCTGAGGATTCTTCCGAGCACATTACGGGAGCACTTCATCATCTATGATCCTTCAGGAGACATGGATCGTGACCTACAACTCGTCCGATGGCTCCTCACCGCCCGCCTATGCCACAACCTATCCAGGCTGTGAGTAAATTCCCCACCACCAAAACCCTGCCACCCAAGGCAAGGACGCCACCCACCCAGCCTACCCAACCCACCACAGAGCCGTCTATCACCGTTCCCAGGGCTCATCCACAGAGAAAACGTCCTAACCCCAGGGAAAATTTCAACCTCATCTCTATTAACCCCTGGGAATTTACTGCCTGTGGTCGTACCTGCCCACTGGACGACACCAGGGAGCAGCTTAAGGTGAACTGACACAGAACCCTCACACAGGGGTGCAGGAAAGTCTCATCCCAAGAGGACAACGCTCCACAAGATGACACTCCGCCCATCATCTACCCTGAACCCGGCGATGAGCAGCCCAACGAAGAGGATAACACTCAGCAGATGGATTTTTAGGTCCGCCCCTGCATCTCCCCACGGTGGCGGGGGCCACTTCACACAAGTACAGACCCCCAGTCTTCCACAAAATACACCTGAACGGGGTCAAGGCTAGACCACTGGTGGACACAGGAGCTGCCAGGTCATGCCTGTATTCACACTTTTACTCCTGCCACAATTCCGCCTTTGGCCCCCTTCTCCCCACCTCAGCCAACCTCGTAGATGTAGGGGATGGCCCCCTGCCTATCCATGGGGAAACTCAGGCCCTGCGGACCAAAACCCACCAACAAGCATCCACCACGCATCACTTCATCATCTTCGACTCCACCTGCCGTGCTTACGACGGCTACCTGGGGCTGGACCTCCTACAAAAATTACACACCACAATCGATTGTAAACCAGCGCCAACTCCACTTCAGTCCAGCCCCCAACGCCCCCCAAGGAAAAAAAACACCACCACCCATCCACACAACACATACAAACCACTTCCCCCTGACAGTCATCCTCCCCAGCCCATCTGCACATGCAACTCTACTCCCCTATCACCCCACACCTCATCCCCTCACTCACCATCCTCATACTCCACCCACCCTATGCCACCTCCCTCTCCAACTTTCCCCGCCTCTATGGCCTCCGCTGTCACCATTCCACCCCACCACAAGGCTTGGTTAGAGCTAAACAGACCCTCCGCTACCTCCGTCCTCTTCCCTCCCGCCCTACCAACCAGACCTCTGTTATCATGTTTAGCATCCCCAACTTTCCTCCCCCCCCCATGTCCGAACTATCTGTGTCGCAAACCTCGTTGCCACACCACTTACCCTACAACGAGGGTTAATTGTAGGCGACATGGAAGAAGCCGAGACTTGTGCAACACCGTCCTCCAACCACCCTCTCTACCTACTCTCCCTCCGCATCTATCCACTTCCCAAACTAACAGCCTCCGACAGTTACTCCTGGACTTCCAAGACCTCTTCTCATCTGGCCCTGCAGACATCGGCCACACTACTTACCTCAGCCATGAGATCCACACAACTGGACCATCCATTCGCCAACCATCACACCGCAAAAACCCTAAACAACGGGCAGAAGAAGACCGGCAGGTCCAGGACATGCTTGATGCCAGTGTCATTTCCAGCTCAAATAGCCCATGGTCCTCCCTCGTCGTGCTAGTTACAAAAAAAGATGAAACAATGCGGTTCTGTGTGGATTACCACAAACTCAACGATGTCACCACCAAGGATGCCACGCCCCTCCTGAGAATCGACAATTCCCTCGACTCCCTACACAGCTCAACCTGGTTCTCCATGCTAGACCTACAGTCAGGATACTGGCAAGTCCCCTTTCATCCAGAGGACAAATAGAAGACGGCTTTCTCAACATCAAACGGCAAACACTAGGAGTTCAACGTCCTTCCCTTCGGACTCTGCAACGCCCCTGCTATATTCTCCCGCCTCATGGAGTCTATACTGAGCGGTCTAACCTGGGAAATCTGCCTGGCATATCTCGACGACGTCATTGTCTTCAGCCGCACCTGGGCCGACCACCTACACCACCTCAAACAAGTTTTCCTACATATACGCCAGGCTGGACTAAAACTCAAGCCTTCCAAATGCTGTCCTAGCCGAGCGATCCGTCTCCTTCCTAGGACACGTGATCGGAGCCGAGGGGATCTCACCTGACCCAAAAAAACTATGTGCGAGAGCCGACATCCCTCTACCTAAAGATGTCCACGAAACCCATGCCTTCCTAGGCCTAACTTCATACTATCGGCATTTCGTGAAAGGCTTCGCCAATCTCCATGACCTGACAAAGAAGGGCGAACCGTTCGTATGGACTGAGGAAAGGGAAGCTGCATTCAACAACCTCAAATCAAAACTCATCTCAGCCCCCATCGTTGCCTTTCCAGACTACAACCTTCCCTTTTGTCTGTACACCGACATCTCCCTCATTGCCATAGGGGCTGTTCTTGCTCAAGTGCAGGATGGGCGCAAACACATCATCGCCTGTGCCAGCCGCACCCTGAATCAGGCCGAATGTAATTACGCGGCCACCAAGCGCGAGTGCCTCGGAATCAGCTGGGCGTTAGACTACTTCCGGTCATATATCTCCGGCACCCACATAGTCATCATCACCGACCACCAATCCCTCCACTGGCTATGCCAGTCCAATACTAACAACGCCCAACTCATATGGTGGCGAGAAGCGTTAGAGGAGTTCAATTTCGAAATATCCTATCGGCCCGGCGAATTACACACCAACGATGACGCCCTTTCCCACCTACCCATCAATGCTATCCACCCCAAATCAATGCTATCTGCCCCAAACCTGACCTCATTCAAATGTGGCAGGATAAACAATGCCCCACCTGGATTCCGCAGCACACGTTTGCCAAATTACACCGACACGGCGATCACCTGTTCAACTCAGACAGCCACATCATCCTCAACCCGATCACCGCACACGACTCAATGCTGCACCTCCATGCCAACAACGGCATCCACCTCGGTACAAAGAAACTTTTGCAAGTTTTCAATTATATACAGTATATTGGACCTCTAACCCCTCCACCATTGCCAAAAGTATTGTTCAAGCATGCAATGCCTGTGCCTTGGGCAAAGACATCACCCACATACCTGGCCCAGCAGGGAAGCTCACCGCACAAAAACCATGGCAGTTGCTCTCTCTCGATGTCGTCAGCCCCCTCACACCTACAAATATATCATCACCTTCGTAGACGTTTACTCCAAATTCATCATCGCCTGCCCTGCTAAAGACCACAATGCCGTTTCAGTTGCCGATGCCCTAGTCTGCCACATTTTCCCCTATTTCGGAATCCCACAGGCCTTACAATCAGACAACGCACCAGAATTTACAGGAAAAATCTGGGAGGAACTCACATCAATATTTGGCTACTGCATCTCCCACTCATCTCCATACTGGCCACAGGGAAACAGCATCTGCGAGAGGAGTCATAGATCCCTCCTAAACCAAGTAAGGACGAGAACTGTACAAACTGGAAATGACGATTGGCCGGCGCACATCAAAATTGTGGAATGGGGTTTGAACACGTGCCCCAGAGAGGACGGCATCACCCCCCACGAGCCAGTTTTCGGGGAAGCCCCACTCCTCCTACCCCTCCACCACCACCTCCAACTGCCCACCCCACCCTCCACCACCGACCCCCTACACCACCTCAAACGACGCCTCCATCACCTCCAAGCACAACAAGACCTGCAACCTGACACTAACCCCTCCAACCCCTACAAGCCAGGAGATTCCGTCATCATGGCACGTTTGCCTACCCCTACCAAGACCTCCCCCCGTTTTGACGGTCCCTTCACCATCATCAAAGTCTCTAACCTTTATCAAGTCATGATTGACCACCAAGGACAACCACGAACCTACAGAAACAGACACGTGCGTCCCTTCCCACCCTCCAACAATGACCCCACACTCACCTGTGCGCCACACACCACCCACCGCGCACCTACCACCGCAGTCTCTTCCCAGAATTACCCCCCGGACTCCTACTCCTACTCCTTCTCACCCCCCCACACTCCAACCTCCAACACACCACCCCCTCTCCCCGACCCCGATCTCCCACCACCAACAATTCTCCATGCCTCTCCTACGCCCACCCTACCATCTCCTCCACACCCATCTCCAACACCACCCATGATGCCCACCACCCCGCCCATTCCCTGCCAACCAACACAGTTCATGCCCACCACCACAGCATCACCATGTCCTACCGCCCACCCCCCTCACCCCACCCCATGCACTAAACCTGCCGCCACACTGCCCTCCAGCCCACCACGTGCGCCCACACCACCTCTCGCACACACCACCCACACCACCACTTCTGCCCCCCCTTTACCCACAGACCATTCTCACTACACACGACGTGCCACACCACCGCCCACAACCTCCACCACCCACAGTAACACCCCAACACCACCACTTGTCCAATCACCCTCACCATTTACACCCACCCTCACTACCACGACCACCAGATCAGGACGCCTCTTCCGCCCACAATCTAGATACACCCCAACACCTCCATCTCCTCCCCATCCTACTCCCCATTCCCCAATACATGCCACCCTCCCCTCAAACACCACCCTCATCACCCTCCCTCTCCATCAACCAAGGTGGAAACTTCCCAATTCCCAATTCCCCAAAGGAAAACGCTCCTCCTACCAAACCATCCTCCATATAAATTCCAAGATCTCCTCACTCGCCAGCATACAGCTTCTGCCCCTGCACCAAGCACCACCACCGGAGATGAAGACTGAAAGAGTACTATGGCGCCCCCACGACCGCCTCACCATCAGGATAAGGGCAACACACCAGCTCCTCCGTCTCCTACGCCAGACCACCAAACCATCGTTCTTACGTCTCACCCTCAACCCCCACCAGGTGACAAACCTCACCACCCATCATTGGACCAACCTCCTCAACCATCTCACACTGGCCCACCAGACCTCAACCACCACAACATATCACCTCCAGTCATGGGGCCGTGACTTCTCGACCGTGGAAGGTGGTGAAATACCCGCTGCCGCTGGACCAACCACCCCACCACCCTCCACCCTGCCACCGAGCTGCCGCCTCACCACCACCCCAGGAGTACACCATGGAGGGCCGGATCACCGAGACGTCAACCCGGGACAAGAAGGACTCCGATGCTCCCCTGTCCTAAGTCCCTCTGTCACTCAACCGGTCCGACAGAAGCTACTCTGGCAAAAGACACGACTCTGCGGGCAGGGCAGCCTTCACCAGGTTCGGGGTGGGACTGAGCCAGATTCAGTCCCAGGTAACACCACGGTATGGCCACTGTACGTGCCAGGAAGGGAGCGGCCACTGTACGCCCCTCAGTTGTTTTCCCCCTGTAGTGCCACCACAATGGCCACTGTACGTGTGGGGGAAGGAGCAGCCACTGTACGCCCTTCAGCTACATCCACATCTGGAGATGGCCTCGGAGTGTTAGCTATTGAGCACACTCAGACTGGCAAAGGAAGGAGGAGTGGAACCGCAATAACGGCCACTATACGTGTCGGGGAGGGAGCAGCCACTGTACGCCCCTCATCCACTACCTCCTCCTCCTACGGGAGTAACAGCACTGGAGTGTTAGCTATTGAGCGCACTCTGGATGGGCTAAGGAAGAAGGAGTGGAACCGCGATAACGGCCACTGTACGTGTTGGGGAGGGAGTGGCCACTGTACGCCCCTCATCCACTACCTCCTCCTCCTACGGGAGTAACACCACAGTAACGGCCACTGTACGTGCCGGGGAAGGAGAGGCCACTGTACGCCCTTCAGTTACTTCCCGTGGGGCAGGCAGACCCACGATAACGACCACTGTATGTGCCGGGGAGGGAGCGGCCACTGTACACCCCTCATCTGCCTCTTCCTCCTTCGGGAGCAGCTCTGTCACAACAGCCACTGTACGTGTGGGGGAAGGAGCAGCCACTGTACTCCCTTCAGCTGTGGACCTGAGGGATTGCAGAACCGCCACAACGGCCACTGTACGTGTGGGGGAAGGAGCGGCCACTGTACACCCTTCATCCGTGATTCCTGAGGTCCTCCCGGAGGAGGTCCCTTGAGCGGCCGGCCTTTCACCTCTCAGCTGCGTGGGACACCCCTCTCTTACTCCCTCCAGGTGTGGTTCCCCGGAGGTGCTGCCGGAGTGGTAGCGCGGCCCTGTGTTGCTCCTGCCGCCCACCCCTGATCAGCCCCGGTCCCTGACGGACGCCAGACAGGAGAGGTGCCGCAGTCTGCCCCTGACGGCACCCCTCCCTACAGGCGACCGCAGCACCTGGGCTCCCAGACCGGACCGGAAGGCCCCAGAGCCAGGCCGTTTGGGCTCCACTCACTCACGACTCTCCGCCCGGAGTAAGAGGCGACAGGCCCGCCTCCTGCAGCTGTTCGGCCCCAGTCCCAAGGGCCACCCTTCAGGTCGAGGCCCCCAGGTCGGAGGGCCTCCCTGCACCCCACCGACGAGGCTCCAGCATGAGGGCCTCTCAGGTCGAGGCCCCCAGATGGGAGAGCATCCCTGCACCCCCCTGACGAAGAAGGCCCGGGCAATGACACCCCTATGGGTAGTGCACTGTCTCCTGCAGGAGGGCTCCCCAGTAGAGCCCCCTCCCACACCCGGGCACCTCCTATGTTAGGCCTAGGAAACAAGGGCAAGTAATGACTTTAACGCATCTCATGTGCCTTGAAAAACCACCGAGACGGGAATGAACAGTGAAAGTGAAAGAATAAGGCCAGAATAATATAAGTGACACGCAGTGAGACAAATACCCAGGCGGAACAGAAAAGACTAGTAAACACGGGTACAGGGATATACAGAAACAGTAAGAGCACGAGGAAAAACCAAAAACCTGTGAATAGTGTCTCCGCGACTAAGTAACTATCCTGAGTGTCGTGACTCGCGTTCTAGTTATAGTAACATTCACTCTCTCTACCCCTAGTGCATCTGGTTTAGACTATTAAATGCTAATTCTGCCTATGGACATAATACGGGTATAAGGAAATTACAACTCACCATCGATGTATAATTGCAGAACTCTACTCTCTGCCTGTGCTGTGTGTGATACATTATACTGAGAAGCTAACTCTGTAAACCTGTCTCCATCATATCCTGTAACTCTGTTTTTATTGTAACAGTGTATTGAATTAGGACAATAGATGTGCTAAGGTGTACTGCCTATTTTTTATGCCCTGTTCTTTTGTGAGTGCTTTATTTCCGGTCCGGAAAGAGGACCCCGCTCAGTCGCGTACGTTTTTAGGACGAGGAGTCGGACTAAAAATATCCCCCATAACAAGTAGAATGCAACAATGAAAACCATTTGTTCATATAACCCACAATTTTTCCGTAATTTACTCCGTAACTAATTGCCAGCCGTGTTTGATTTTGGAGATTGAGGGTTGCTCTTCTGCCCAAACACGGCTTGGGATGGGAGAAGCGTACCACTAGGGGGACAAAAGACACGAAGAGGAAGCACCGAGCGAGAAAGAGCTAAGGGAAAGCTGGTCTGTGGTAAGTTCATCCGGAAATGTGGCGATTGTGGAATTTTGTTTGAACTCTGCTTTCACAAACATCAAGTTTTTTAAGTTGACATTATTCTTTGTTTTGCAGATTTTGGAATCTGTTCACATGCCAATATGCCCAGAGAATGGGAAAATTCACCTTACAGTTTTTTTTTTTTTTTTTTTTTTTTTACATTTGTAGCTATCTTACGCTCAAACAATACAGAAGAATTTGCTATACCAACCCTTACTGCGTATTCAAGGCTTCTCTACCAGTGATAATAACAAAGGGTATCGAAGCAAGGGGTGCCAATAATAATTTTAGTGGATGCACATACAGGTAGTTATGTACACTCTGAGAGAACTGATTTTTTTTTTTACTTCTCAGGATGAGTGCCTTGAAACTATATTTACTGAGGTAAATATCCTAAATGAAGGTAATTGTTGATATTTTGTATAGAGAACTCCATACTGATTTCAAACGGTTCTTAGACAAATTTAATCATATTTTTTCATCTATAAATTCGGAAGTAAACGATGTTATATTGCTGGAGACTTTAATATTGATTTGTTAAAATATGAAATAGAAACATCTGTTACTGACTTGCTTGTCATATGTTCCACAAGACTGTTATTTAATTTAAGCCCACAAGACGAATGCTGAACACGTTTTTAGCGTTTCGTCTGTGGGCAAAATCTTTTCGCAAGACTCTGGTTTGCCATGTGCCAAATGTAGTACCAACTATTATACTAATGCCTCTCTGAACCAAGGCAGGGTATCACGATATTTTAGAGGTGAATTTGGCAACTGAAGATTTTTTTTCCAGATTGATTCAATCTACCCCATAGGTGGGGTACAATGAACATTGCTAAGGGGTAAGTTGACCCATGTACAAGAACATCTTTAATAGAACGAAGAACAGGTACAATGCTTTGTAGCTGTTGCATTTTTTTTTTCAATTACAAATATTTTATATCGGAAGGCACTACATTTACCTTGACAGATAACTAAAAAGTATGTATTCTTCGGTTATATAACATTCCTAACTGTAGAGGACAAAGCTTACAAAACAATAAAAGAGTTCCACCATCTTTGGTATGGAATTATTATAAGTGGGTATTATATCTCTCTGGATCCATTATCTCTAATTTGTATGTTTGATATGATAGTCATAGTTAAAGCAACACACATAGTATCACAACTACTAACGACCATCTTTTTTTAATTACAATGATTTCTTATTGTGGAACTTTAGGTTTCCAACAGCGTTCAAGTTGCAAAAAATGAAAGAATCGTGAAACAATTGACATTTATAGCCTACTGGTCCAAGTCCAGACTAGGTTGAAATCATGCACTGCATCTTTTGGTACCATCATTAGCAATGAGTTTGAGATCACACATCACAATATTATCTTTCATTACTTGAACCTTGTCCTCACAGTCTGATTTGATGAGCTACCCAGACCATTTCCTTGACTGACAATTAAACTCAGTGTCAAGAGTTGTTTCCTCATCTTCTGTTGATATTTCACTTATTTGACATACATAAATAACCAATTATTATTTGAATTTACAGGTTTGAGTTTGATAAGAGCAAAGTCACCTCCTTCAGATTCCATTCTTGATTGTTATCCTTTGGGATCATCACCAAAGTCCTCTTCATAATCACTTCATTCCCCGTGAAGGGAAATGCTTTCATCAACTTTATCATCTGAATTTACTTCGTCAACAGCTAACTTTTCTTTGTCTTCGATAACTTCACTTCCTGTTTCTTCATTGCATTTTCTCTCTCTGGGGTGCCTGTGATTAGTCTGCAGCCAACAACTTTTCTTTGGGAACATGGTTTAGCTGACTGAATGGTGGATTTCCACATTGGTTATGGTCGTAACTCAGCCAGTTTTTGAAATCTTGTCTGATGATCCAGTCTCTCAGCTGGACAGAATGACTGATCAGTGTTCATTAGCCCCTACACTGTGGGGATGTTTTTGCGCTCCATGTGTGTCCCCAAGGATATACACACTCTGACTGACTTTTTAAAAATATTTGCCAAAAATCAGCTATTAGTCCTAGAATATTAAAATTAAATATGCATATGGCACATACATTCAGCCTTCCCCTGGGATATTTGCTGAGCCTTCGTCGACAACCGTAGAACTTGTGGAGACTTCTGAAGTTGGGTAACGAAGTCTCCACTTTACACTTCCTGATACCCCGTAATATAGTTACCACTGCCTGATATTATAACTACAAACACTATTCTATGAATTTCAACTAGTTTGAAATCCATAATAAAAAAAAAAAAAAAACACTGTGAAAGCAATGTAAATTACGAGCACATACGAGCTTTCCTCCCGTGCTGGTTCCCCGATGGTATTCTGAGGTGTTGTCATTTATTATTCATAAACACGCTCACCCTTTATATTCCTAGTACTTTATTACACTTATATATACAATATTTATTTATAAGTTTCAGCACTAGTAGTTTATTTTCACTCCAGGCATTCACTTTCTCCTGTATACTAGCATAGAGAGCAAAGCTGTCACTTTCACTTTCATTACTCCCAGTATTCATACATGCTAGAGCGAAACTTTCACTTTCACTTTCATTACTCCTAGTATATATACTCGTATTCTTATATTACTACTTATTTACATTTCTGTTTACATTCTCTATTTTATTTACATTATTTACATTTCTATTTTATTTACACTATGTTATGCACTGTCACTTGCAGTAACTTATAAAACTATTTTCCACTGCTCAGTTATATTTACATTCATTGCTTTCACTTGCTGTTTACACATTATTTACACATTATTTACATTTCCACTTGCACTGTTTTAGAGTCACCAGAAAGATCGTAGTCACTGTCCATCATTATCATTGATACATTAGCCAGTTCACGTTCCACAGCAGAGTCACTTAGCCCTTTACCCCTACACACGAGGTTTAGTAGGGGTAAAGGTCACAGGGCCCTTTGCATGGGGCTAAAAAGCAGCGGAATTGGACAGGCGTGAATCCGACATGGTTTCACCTTGAAAGACGACAGTAAACTGAATGCTGTGGCCTAGGGGCAGTGAAGGGTTGCCAGTGTCAGCGTGGTGACAGCTGCTAATATATACGCTATGAAATGATTGGCAGGAAATCTAGACAATACATAATAAATTAGGTAGTTCCAGGTGAACTTCTCCCTTCCTTTCTTATATATATTTTTATTATGATAACAGGTCATACGGCATATTTCAAGGGGAAGTAAACAGGGAAAATTAGTGAACGAGTGCATGTGAGGTGTTGCCAGGCGATAATTAGCCCATTCCAGATGTATGACAGTATCAATTACCTTTTCTTTTTCTTTTATATATTATTTTGTATAAGAATAGGGCAAAGTGCACATTTCAATGGATAAAATGAGTGGAAAAATCTGTCCAGGATTTGTGTAGTGCAGCACAGCTGGTCAGGCAGGAGGAGAGGGATATGGAGGGGAGGTAAGGAGGGGGGAAGTCAAGGACAGGAGAAAAATAGATAAATTGTCAACAGTGGATGGGAGTACAGGTGACATAAGCAGAACTGAGTATAGCTGGACACTGGTAATACTGATACATGATACAAGCCACCACTTGAAAGCCCAGGCGAATTCAAAATAACACAGAATCACAAAAGTGACGCCCTGCGGTATGATCTCTTGCTCCGGAGCGTCACTAAAGTGACGCCCCGCTGTTAAGGGGTTAGAGAAACGATGATGTATGGGCATTCAGGTCTTCTGGATGATCTGCCATTTCTATTCCATTATCCATAGAAGTACTTGGACTCCCAGTCCAATTCGTAAAAAATGATGCTACCAGGAAATCATCATCATCAGAGAAGTTATAAAGTATTTGTGGGCCACAGACCAGTTTTCTTGACACCTGCCAAAATGTTTTCTGATGAAAGAGCACGATGAAAAGCCTTGGTAAACCATCTACGTAAATCGTAGAAGGTTATCCTTTTTCCTGGGTTACTTAGGTTCCAGTCAATAACAGCCTTTCTACAATGAGTTTTCAGTGGGCCATACACTGCCACAACCAATGGCCATAATTTGTTTGAAGTGTGAGGAGTGAAAGATATGATGGATAGCCCATGAGTCCTCGCCACTTCATTAATTCCAAGAGTCAAGTGATGTTCATGATAATCCATGAAAAGGATGGCAAGTTTATCCGCTGAACACCCAATATGTTTGATGAAGTGTTTCGGGACTCAAGGGAAGAGATCACTGTTCATCCATCCACTTTCAGCTGCCAAACGTAGAGTTCCTAAAGGAACTCCTTTTTGTCATGAATTCCTTGAAGTGAATCATGGCGAAAATCATAGCAGGTGGTAGTGCTATCCCTACTGCATTCTCACAGAACCATACACTAACAGTGTACCCCTTTCTGATGCTGTAATTTGTCCAACTTGCATCAGTTCTCGAGTAACAAGTACTTTTGGAATGTTTTGCACAGTGGTAATCCCTGTTGCATCTAGACTGAAAATGAACTCTGGGTTAAACTTCTTCTCAGACAGAATTTTGAATCATAAGTCAAAGAATTCCCACACAGCTTTTGAAGTTGGGTGCCCTTGCTATACTGGTTGCTTCCGGTGCACATAGTGTAATCTTGGGATTATGCTTCTTGAACCCAGTCTGCCTGCCATAGAGTTGTGCTGCCAAGATTCAGGGCGTTTCTTCTGTTTCTTCACTGCATACTCAAAAGCAAGATGCCTTACTGCCACAAATCTGAGACCGTGAAACATCAAGGAGTACGTTACAATATATTCTGTAAGCTCATCTTCTTCAGCAAAAAACTAGAATTTTAAACAGACTGAATACACAGATCTAAACTATACATTAGTTTGGCAGTTCATTAAGTCATTTGTTAGTTCAAACAGTTCAGTTGTTAGCCTAATACCAGCCTGCCTCGAATCGTATTTTGAAGTACAGTTTGTGGTTAATTCAGCTTGACCAGTTCGGAATTCCTTGACAATATTTTGATAATGTAATTCTGTCATATGCAAAGCATGACTAACTTCCTGGATAGACTTTCTTTAAGCAACCTCTTCAACAGCTTTTTCACAAGTGTCCATCAGCTTTATCTCGATCAGTTTTAGGCTTGTAGTTTCGTACCATCTTCTGAAATACAGAAATAAAAAATACATACTCACAAGCAGTAATTGTTGTAATTATACACATGCGGCAATTATAATAAAGAAAAAAAAAATTAACTCGGGGCACACTGAACCTCAAAAGAGGGGTACAATGAACAATGGTGTGGGGTACATTGAACCATGTACAATGTGCCCCTTCTTTAACCCGTATCGCGCTAGTGACCCCTCTAAAACGCTAGACGTAGATCTATGTCCAGCAGCACTGAGATGACATTGAAAGCAACCGATGTAAAATGAAAGATAATAATGTCTCTCGATAACTTCAGACATTTCTCCACTATGCTTACAACACTGATTTAGGAGCGTGGGAGGTGAGTGACAGTCTTCACAGGATCACAGCTGTTTTGCTGTCTCAAGTAACCTTGAAGATTTCAGAGGTCGATTGGCACCAACCTGACTCTATTCAACCAACTTTCTGGCTTTGGAGATTACTTTTATAGTGCGAGGGATCTTATATTGATGCATTAAGCCCATTTAGTCAAAAGAAAGATCCAAAATAAGTTCACAAGTTCAGAGTCACTCTGCTTTCTCAGCAACCTTGAATATTTCAGAGGTCGAGTGACACCAACCTGACTCTATTCAACCAACTTTCTGGCTTTGGTGATGAATTTTATTAGTGCCAGGGATCTTCTATTAATGTATTAAGCCCATGTAACCAGGAAAAAAAAAAAAAACATCCAAAATTTGCCGGCATAGATTTTCTTTTTCCCCAGAGCAGTACGGGTAAATGGTTTGAAGTGCCACATTTTCTGCCATTTGAAATAATACAGCCTCAAACCCTGATACAGGCCTAGTCAAATCTAACAAACCTTCTTTAATTAGCTTCTTTCAACAATATATCCATTTCAGTAGTTTGATTTAAATTATCTGTTACATGATGACTACAGGTATAAGCAGGATTGGTACTCACCTCACAAAATTTACCTTGGGGGTCAAAATTCGGAGGAAAGCCTGGCAAAATGTGTTCCCTAAAGAACAGCCGCCATGTTACTGATTACTAAGTGGGTGTCGAGGAGGGGCTTCAACACTGGAGACATCTAGGGGCAGGGAGAAAAACTGAGCCAGGAAAATCCAATGGTTCATTGTGCCCCTGTGTTCAAGGTGCGCCACTTTCCCCAATTGTTCATATCTGGTCAAGTGATTGCCTCCACGATATTTGTACTGGAATCATATGCAGCCATATATCACACCATTTTCCAGTTTTCTACAAGTAAATATATAGGTCAGCTACTGGTGTTGAGGGATTATAACAGTTCATAAAATTATGACTCTGGGACAAGTGTGTGTGTGTGGTGTGTGTGTGTGTGTGTGTGTGTGTGTGTGTGTGTGTGTGTGTTCTTACCTAATTGTTCTTACCTAATTGTATCTTTACAGGAATGAGTCAAGCTCGTACTGTCCCGTGTCTTAAACCATATTTATCGTACATATCCTTAAATTTGTGAATTGTTTTGGCACACACTATTTCATTCGGTAGTGCATTCCATTGATCAGTTGCTCTGTTTGGGAAACTGAATTTCCTTACGTCTTTATCACCTCTCTTCTTATGCAGTTTTTTGCAGTGTCCTCTTGCTGATGCTTCTCCATACGTTAAGTAATCATTTATGTCTATTTTCTCCTTCCCTGATATGCACTTATATAGCATTATCATGTCACCTCTTTTCCTTCTCTCCTGTAGTGTTGGTAGATTCAGTTTATTTAGTCTTTCTTCGTAGCTTAGGTCCCTTAAGCTTGGTATCCATCTTGTAGCGGCCCTTTGAACTTTTTCAATCTTGTCTATGTGTGATAGAAGTGTGTGTGTGTGTGTGTGTGTGTGTGTGTGTGTGTGTGTGTGTGTAGCCGGAATTGAGTGACAGCAGACAAACACAGGACACCCAGATTGAGAAACTGTCATGATGCCTTCACATTTAATATAATTTTCAACTACAGTACAACTGTAGACGTCCCACTGTCAGAGCACCTTCTCTGCTACTGGTCTCAGTGATCTGTATATCTTATGAGAGAGCTCGTGGGAGTAGGCTATAGGCTGAACATGGTCTGATCACATTTCATTAACGTGTGACTAACTTCCAAATACTCTGCTCAGGCTCTCAGCAGCAATACTGTTCATTCCCATCACTGTACCATACAGCAACTGTTCATCGAGGCATACACACCATTATAGAACTACTAATACACCAAAAAATCTGCACATGACAAAAATTTTCCTGCAGGTAGAGGAAATGTTTCCCAATATGTGATAGACGTACCATAGACATTATTGAAATAAAGTTAAAATACTAGAAAAATTGTTACACGATACTGAGGTAAGTAATAAAACTATGTTAATATAATAACTGGCGGTGGGACGTCTTCAGGACGAATATGTCACAGTTAAATATAGACATTTTTGTAGTGATAACTTAGCTATCTTTAGAGAATGTATTCAAGATGTCTTGTGGGATCTTGTATTTGTTTTGTTTGATCCTAAAGTAATATACACAAACTTTTCTACCATATTCAGTAGCTGCTTTAATAGACTTCTTCCTACACTGTGTAAGAGGGGAAAAAAATGAAGCATTTTTCAAATAAGCATTTAACTCGATAGTCAGTTGCTACGTACTTCACATGATGCAAGATTTGTAGCTGCTACATACATCATATGAGCAAGATTTTTTTTTCTTTTTTTAATGTGTGCATTTCTAATGGTGTTTGGCATCTCAAATGAGTTATTTCTGTCACCATCTGTGCATTCCACCACCACTCATGCATTCGCAGTATTTCCTATTACTAGTACGGAAATGCACAACTTCATTACTTCACAACAGCTGAACTAAGGTTAATTATGAACTCATTATGTTTTCCCAATACTTTTCCATGCACTATTTAATTTCATATGAGCAAAAATTATTTTTGACAAAAAAAAAGTCCCATTTTTTTTGGGGGGGAGGGCACATGGGAGGGTAGACCAGGAAACCTAATGCAGCAATTATCGGGTTAAGCGAGATATTAAACCTCGATTAAAAGGAAATAAAATACAGGGGAAATGTGATGAAAATCCCGTCATATATGGTGAAGAGCTCTGTAAAAATTGTAATCAAGTCACCCAAGCAATAACATCTGATAAGTCAACATAAAAAAAGTTTAAGGAATATTCAGGCATCTGTAAAACGATACATCAGTTAATCAGAATATATAAATAGGTAAAGGATGAGCACTTTTTGGAACAGATTTAAAATGACTGAAGTATAATCATGTCAACCAGTTGATATTGCTAATGGACTGAGAAATTACTTATTAACGTTGGTAGATATCTAGCAGATGATACTGAAGAACTAAACATAATATTTAAATCATATATAGAAAAAAAACAGACCAGTAACCGCATTAACAGTTTGCCATCACTAAAGACGAACTAACAGAAGTCATAGAAGAGGCCTGTAATTCGTCAGTCGTAGGTCATGAGGAAATTCCTGTGTAAATTATAAAAGATTTGGCACAAATTATTGTCTCTTGTTTTATTATACTTATGGAATATACCCATCATTTTTTTTTTTTTTTCGTTAGCAGTTTTATTTCCAGATGAACCAAAAATTGCTCTTGACCCCCATATTCAAGATGGGTGATAAAAGAATGTTCAGATATTATCATTCATTATCACTATTACCAAAAATGAGCAACATGCTTTAGAAGTTAGTGACCAATAGAGTTAATAAACGTTACTCTGAGAATAACACCATGACAGATTTCAAATGTGAGTTTTGAAAAAAGAGTTTGTGAAAAGAATCAGCACTTCTTACGGTAACCATTTGATAAAAACTATTATGGTACATAAGTGGCCTATTTTCAGATTATTCCAAAACTTTGCTACAGTTAGTCATGTAACTGAAATACAATACTATTGAATCAGAGGTATTACCAACTCATGGTTTACGTAATCTCTTAATACCCAACAGTAGTATGTACAGTATAAAGGATATTCTGTCAGTCAGAATCACAGTTAATTAGGCATGGTGTTCTTCAGGGAGTCGTTCTGAGAACATTACTTTATATATATATATATATATATATATATATATATATATATATATATATATATATATATATATATATAAAGACTGGGCAAGTACTTGTGTGGTCCCATTGTATAAAGGCAAGGGTGATAAGTGTGTGTGTGTGTGTGTGTGTGTATTAACCCTTAGCCGGTGGTGGAACTACATATGAACTATAAAATCGACTGAAAAAATGCAGGGAGACTATAATAGATGCTACCCCAAAAATTGTCCCATGTAAATCCTAGCAGAGACTATATAAAGACTGTAATGTGTAAGTGCTCTAGAGCTTCAGATATCTCTATCTGGCAACCTACGGGTATTGGGGGGCCTATATAAGGGTGCGCACCTGGTGCCTCAATCTGAGGACTTTGATGGATGGTTGCGGAGAGAGAGGACGTGTGCTGATCTCTCCTCTAGCTGCAGGGTTGCCTCACCGGCGTTAGCTTTTTCTTTTTCGCCACTAGGGCGTTTTTCAATAAAGTTAGGTTAGCTAGACCTAATTTTCCTCCCTGGCCTTAGTAGATATAGTAGGTGTCTATATCTAATTTCTGAGATTGCCTTTGCTTACTCACCTCTGGAGTGTACCCCCCACTGATCACTCTGGGGTGAGTCACACACAGGCACGTCCTCCTGAGAGTGGTTTGAGAGGGTGATCTCAGCCTAGGTGGGTCTTCCCCAGGTACTTTGCCTCGTGGTCGTTTTTCTCTCTCGTCCCACTTCCCCTTCACGGGGGAAGTGGTAGCTATGACGAACCCCCCTACTGCCTCCCCCCCTTCAGGGGGGGAGGTAGTCCTGACGACATCTCTACCGTGACTGACCGGCCCCAGATTGACGGATGCCAGACTCGTTCCCCGCTTGACATCCCTGTAAATAACGCGACCTTCGTAACTCTTTATGCTCTAGGTTCTACTCCCCTGTCCAGACTCAATCCCTTCATTGTCAAGAAGGTGATTGACCACTGTGCGGGAGAGGTGGAACAAGTAAAAAAACTTGGAAATGGAGACCTCCTAGTAAAGACATTCAACTCAGCTCAGGTTAAAGACTTGCTAAAGCTGCGCAAGTTTCACTGCCATGATATCGAACCCAAGATCCCAACATCCATGAATTCCTGCAAGGGTGTTATCACTTGCAGGGATCTCATGGTGATGAGTGAGGAAGAAATCATACAGGAACTTGCTCTGCAGGATGTAATTGATGCCAGATTCATCACTTGTTATCAGGAAGGCATAAGGACGAAGACAGCCACTGTTATCCTCACTTTTGGCAAAGTTTTTCTACCTACAAATGTCAAAGTAGGATATGAAAATGTAAATGTAAGACCGTACATCCCGAATCCCCTTCGTTGTTCAAAATGTCAGCTCTATGGACATCATGAAAAGGCTTGTCGGGCTTCCAACATCGTGTGTGGCAAGTGTGCGGCTGTAGGTCACTCTGCTGACAACTGTACATCCGAGACTGAGTGCTGCTTTCACTGTAAGGATGCTCACTCCACTTCCTCAAGGGTTTGTCCCAAGTGGAAAGAGGAGAAAGAGGTCTGCACTGTGAAAGCGACTGAGGGCATTTCCTTTTACGATGCAAGGAAGAAGGTGAACGAGTTGCATGCAACTCCCAAGCCTAATATCTATGCATCGGCGGTTGTGTCCCGTCCCGTGATGTGCACCGTTGAGACACAGACTGACCTAACATTCGCTCCTGATGCCCCAAGCCCTACCTCTCAGTCTAAGCCTCCTGTACGTTCCAACTCTCTTACGGACATCCCTGTTGCTACATCATACTCTCAGGCTGCCGCTGCTCCTTCGCAGTCAGTGCGGCCAAAACAGAAGCCTGACAAGTCTGACAAAATTAATTTGACCACCCTCACTAAGCAGTCACGTCCTCATGTCCTTCCCGCTCCTGGTCCAGCGAGGGAGAGAAAGAATAGCTCTTCTTCGGTGGAGTCTGGGAGCCTTATCATTGATGAAAATATGGAAGTCTCCATGAACAAAAACCGGGAACGGTCCCCCGGTAGCCACTTGCCTGGATGCGGGGGGCATAAAAAGACTAAGCACACTGTCCACCCTCGAAAGTCTTAAACCGCTGCATTCACTATACTACAGTGGAATTGTAGAGGTATTGGAAATAAGTTACATAATATAGCTATCTTGCTTTCACTACACAGGCCAGACGTTGTTTGTTTACAGGAGATGCGCCTGGAGGATCATCCTGATCCTCCACAGTTCAAACACTACCACTTGTATAGAAGATATGAAGGTCACGGAGTTGCCATTTACACACACAAATCACACCCACAAACTAAAGTGATTCTAAATTCTACTCTGGAAGCTGTCGCATGCAGAGTAAAATTTAATAACACGTATCTGTCTATTTGCTCTCTGTACTGTCCTCCACATGGCCCTATTGATAGTGATGCTTTACATTCACTGTTTGAACATCTTCCTGGCAATAAGTTAGTGTTGGGCGATTTTAACGCCCATCACTATCAATGGGGTAGCTTGAGGATCGATGGTCGTAGGGAGCAAGTAGCTGACCTAATACTACAGTCCAACCTCTGTTTCTGAACGATGGTAGAGCGACTCGTGTAGATGATCGAACTGGTAACTTTTCGGCCATTGACTTATCTTTGGCCTCCCCTGGTATACATCAAGATTTTTTATGGAATCCTTATGACGACTCCTTGGGAAGTGATCATTTACCCATCTGTCTTTCTTATACACGCGATGTCATTTTGGACCCTCCACCTCCAAAATTCAACTATAAGAAAGCAGATTGGGGATCCTTCTCAAGGATCGCCAATTTAGATATATCTGAGGAGACCATAGATGTTAAGGTCGAAAATATAACTACTTCCATATTACGCGCAGCTGAGGCTGCTATTCCCAAGACTTCTACAGTTCATGCGAAGCATAGAGCCGGATTGCCGACAAGCATTAAGAAAACGCAGTAGGAGATACAGGATTTTTGATAGTCAGCCCACTGAGAAAAATTTTATTGCATACAAACAGGCATGGGCTGAGGCAAGGAGAATAATAAGAAGGGCCAAACGTGACTCTTGGCGGTCCTTTGTGTCCACGGTGACTCGTACAACACCATTACGTAAAGTCTGGTCCACCATAAGAATATTGAATAATAAAGGCCCATATTTCCCAGTCACCACCTTGCAAGTAAATAATAACATCTATGACGAGCCCGTGGACGTTGCTAACATCCTCACCAGGAGTTTTTCTCATGTAAGTAGCTCAGCAAATTATGACCCACGTTTCCAATATCATAAACACATGGCTGAGCTACAGATTATGGACTTTGCCACAGAAGACGTAGATTCCCCGTACAACCAAGAGTTTACGCTAGATGAACTGCTCCTTGCCCTTAAATCCTGTAAAGACACCAGCCCTGGACCAGACACCATCACGTACGGTATGATCCAGCATCTTAATCAGGACAACCTGATTAAGATGTTAGCATTGCACAATGATATTTGGGCGTCTAAAACGTTCCCAAACTCATGGCACTTTGCGCATGTCATACCGATACCCAAAGAGGCTGGTCGTCTTATGAATCCCACTTCATTTCGTCCTTTTGTGTTGACTTCTTGTCTATGTAAGGTCATGGAACAAATGGTAAACGATAGGCTTCTTTTTGTTTTAGAGTCGAAGAATTTGTTAAATGATCAACAATGTGGCTTCCGTAAATATAGAAGTTCACTAGATCATTTAATGAATTTGGAGCATTGTATTGCAGAGGCATTTGCCAATAAAGAATTCATGATAGGGGTGTTCTTGGACATCCATAAAGCCTATGACATGACATGGCGACACGGTATACTAATGAGGCTCTATGCTGATGGTTTAAGAGGAAATTTGCCTATTTTTATTTCAAATTTCTTAAGGGACAGGACTTTCTCTGTCAAATTACCCCGTAACGTAACATCAGATATATTTATCCAGGAAAACGGGGTGCCGCAGGGAAGTGTGCTTAGTCCTACTTTATTTAGTATTATGATCAATGATATTCTGTCATCAGCTCCCAGCCCAAGGAATCTTAAATACTCGCTTTATGCTGACGATTGTGCAATATGGCACTCCTCCCGTAATGCACAATTTTCGGCTGGACGGATTCAAGCAGCCCTTGACTCCGTCCACCAATGGGCCTTGCAGTGGGGATTTAAGTTTTCCGTCCGTAAGTGTGCCGCTATACTCTTCACTAATCGTAATGTACCTAACTTGTGCTTAACTTTGGATAATCAGGCGGTACCTTTTCAAAATTCTGTAAAATTTTAGGAATACATTTTGATCATAGAATGAATTTTAAACTTCACGATAATACTTTGCTTGCTCGTTGTGATAAACCGTTAAATGTCCTCAAGTACCTAGCGGGTACTACCTGGGGTGCCGACAGAAAATCTTTATTATTGGTGTATAAGTCCCTTATTCGATCGAAGCTAGACTATGGCACACAGGTGTATGGCTCGGCATCCGATGCCACGCTGAAAGGATTGGATGTGCTACAGAATAAATGTTTGCGAATGTGTCTTGGAGCCGTCCGATGTACCCGTGTGGCTCGTATGGAAGTGGGGGCGAATGTGCCTTCCCTCCGTATTCGCCGTGACCACCTGGCCTTGTCCTACGGCGTAAGGACATTAAGGAAAAGTAATATCGGCAATGTGGCCTGTACCCCCCTGCGTCAATACCACCACCTTCTGTGGGGGGTGCGTTGGCCACTTGCCGCTCGCCTCCACTTACTGACTCAGGAGCTTGATGTGGACCCCAGTGACTGTGACAAGTTGGTGCTTTAAAATATAGCGCCTTGGAAGCCACCCGGCTTTACAGTGGATGTTACATGGCTCCCAGCACCAAAGGCCAAGGCGCCGTAGGAGGAGGTCCACCACTTGTTTCGTAACATCATTGTTCGTCACTTGGGGTCCCATCAATTGTACACCGACGGCTCCAAGTCGAGTGAATGTGTGGGTGCAAGTGTGTGGTCGACTGAATGTGCCCGCAGGTTTCTTTTGCCGACTCATACATCTGTGTTTACTTCAGAACTTTTTGCTATTGACAAAGCCATAGACTATGCTCTCAATTCTAGGCATGACTCATTTGTCATATTTTCAGATTCAAAATCAGCCCTTCAGGCAATTGCATCTTGCACTACGGACTCTCACGAGATCCAGGGCCGCATCATTAATAAGTTGCATTCATGCAACAAGTCATTCACGCTGATCTGGGTGCCTGGTCATTGTCGTATCTACGGCAATGAGCAGGCTGACTTACTTGCAAAGTCGGCTGTAGAGCTCGAGGAGACTTGTGACGTTCCTCGTGATCTACGGTCGAGTCTATGTCTCGGAAAGAAGTCAATAAATCTTCTGTGGCAAGGTCAGTGGACCAGACTAAATATTCCAACTTGCAAGCCGTACCTGGGCGACTGGGACACTGCCAACCGTCCCAGTTGCCTAGAAGAAAAAGTGTTGGCACGGTTACGGCTCAATGCCACCATTTTAACCCACATAAAACCATATATGGAAAGACGCTTCCCACCGCACTGTGACATCTGTAATGCGGTGTTATCTATCAGTCATATCATCCTGCGCTGTCGGCGATTTATTCGTGAACGTGCTTCACTTATAAATTACTGCGGCGCAGTAGATGTCCCCTTCACCCTTTCCACCATCCTGGGTGATGGGGACATTGTTATGACTGATAAATTGATGGCTTTCTTGAGAGAGACCGGACTGATCTGAGTGATGTGACTTTTTTACTGTGTGGTTATGGTTTTTATCAACGATAAATATGTATATATTGTAATATTAATTAGGGTTGACAGTTGACATATTTTAAATAGTTCCTCCTCCCACTGATCTATTTCTAATATAGATGTCCCCTACATTAAGCCAAGTTCCTCGCCTGACAGTCACCAGCTGATGAGTGCAAGTGTGCAATATAGGAAGGTATTGGGCACTTGCAGTCTATGGTGGTCTGCTTTGCGAGGTTCTTCACTTTTTATACAAATTATGTAAATACATTATATTATCTTGCTTAAGTTATTCTAATTAGGGACGACAGCTGACGTATATGGAAATGTTCCTGACTCGTCTGGTTCCCTTTCATATATTGATGTCCCCTATATTAGGTTGTGCCTCGACTGACAGTCACCAGGTGATGAGTGCAGGTATGTCATGTAGAAAGGCATTACATATCTGCAGTCGATGGTGTTCTGTTAGTCGAGGTATTTTTACCATTAGTGTAGGTCTAGCTATTTGTCTCTGTAGGATTTAGTATAGGTTAGCGATTTGTCTCTTAGGTGATTAGTTTTAGGGTCTTTAGATTAATTTGTCTTTATAATATAAGGTATAAAAAATATAAAACCAAGAAAAAATTTAAAAAATAAAAATACAAAAAAATAAATAAAATTTAAAATATATATATATATATATATATATATATATATATATATATATATATATATAATATATAATACATAATATATATATATATATATATATATATATATATGTATATATTTATATAAAGATATATATGTATATATATGTACGTTTGCATGAAAGTGTGTCTGTATGTATGCAGGGAAGTGTGTGTGTGTGTGTGTGTGTGTGTGTGTGTGTGTGTATATATATATATATATATATATATATATATATATATATATATATATATATATATACTATATATATATATATATATATATATATATATATATATATATATATATATATATATATATATATATATATATATATATAAATATATCTATCTATCTATCTATTGCCAGACGCCTCAATCCCGTTTGGGGTGGCCACAAACAAATCGCCTCCAAGTCGCCCTGTCCCCCGCCATTTCACTCCCTGCTCCCAACTCACACCCCCCTCTCTCATATATCTCTCCACCCCATCTCTCCATCTCATCCTCGGCCTCCCCCTCCCTCTTTCCCCCTCCACCTCACTCACATACACTCTCTTCGTCAGTCTTTGACCCTCCATCCTCTCCACATGGCCAAACCACCTCAGTGTGTTCCTCATAACGCTTCCTATCACATCCACATCAACACCACAACGCTCCTTTATATCCTCATTCGTCAGCCTGTCTCTCCATGTGACTCCACAGGCTCCTCTTAAATAACTCATTTCCACGGCTCTCACTCTTGACTTGTGTCCTTCCAACAACGTCCAAGCTTCACTTCCGTACGTTAGAGTTGGTATCACAATACTGTCATGTAGTAACTTTTTCACTTCCATGCTCACTTCCTTGTTTCTTATCACTGCTTTCAAAAAACCAGCAACCTTTCTTCCCTGCTGTACCCTTTCAAGCACCTCACCCTCCAAACCTCCATCCTTACTCATCACACTACCCAAGTACTTAAACGTACTCACATTTTCCAATTCCTCACCATCCAACCTCGCTGTACATTCACTGACTTCGCCTCTCTCAAAGACCATCACTTTATTCTTCCCTACATTCACCTTTAGATTCCGTTTCTTACACACTCTCTCAAACTCATCCACCAAGCCTTGCAGCTCGCCTTCGTCTTCACTCAACAACACGGTATCATCTGCAAACAACAGTACAGGGAGTTTCCAAACACTATCCTCTCTCACCAGGGCCACTCCAACATCCACTACCCTACCTTGTACCTCTTTTATTACCCCATCCATGTACAGATTGAACAACCATGGAGACATGACACATCCCTGTTTCAACCCAACTTTCAAAGAGAAAAATTAACTTAGTTCGCCATCCACACGCACTGCAGCCTTCGCACCATCGTACATACTCTTCACAGCATTCAACAACTTCCCATCTATTCCATATATTCTTAACACTTTCCACAATCCTAGTCTATCCACCCTGTCATATGCTTTCTCGAAATCCATGAAAGCCGCATACAACTTCTTTCCCTTCTCTAGAAACTTTTCCACTAAAGATCTGAGAATGAATATCTGATCTACACAACCTCTTCCCTTCCTAAAGCCTCCCTGTTCTTCTCCAACTAATTTATCTGTTCTTTCTCTAACTCTGTCAATAAGTATCCTACCATACACTTTTCCTATTATACTAAGAAGACAAATGCCCCTATGATTACCACACACTTCTTTTTCCCCTTTTCCTTTGTACAAGGGAATAATTATACCTGACTTCCAATCCTCCGGGACTCTACCTTCCTCCCAGGCCAATCTGCACATCTTCCACATCCATTCTACTACTATCTCTCCCCCATGCTTCAGCATTTCACCACACACTCCATCAATTCCTGGGGCTTTCCCTGATTTAACTTTCTTCATTGCTTCCACAACTTCTATCCTACTGATTTCATCATGTCTTCTCACCTCCCTCCTTCTTCCAGCCATTCCCCAGCCACTTATACTCGCATTACTTCCATCCTCCACTTTCAACAATTCCTTAAAGTGTTCTCTCCATCTGCTCACTTTTTCTCCCTTCTCCACTAGTAAATATATATATATATATATATATATATATATATATATATATATATATATATATATATATATATATATATATATATATATATATATATATCTGGCCTTAATAACCAGGGGCTTCGGCCCCAATGGTTGATAGACCGGAAAAAAAAAAAAAAAAAAAAAGCCTCAATCAGGACTTCTATTCTTGGTCGTGAAGAGAGTGGATGCATGCTTGTGTACCCTCTTCTCTAGTTTCGTAGGGCTGCCTCACTGGCATTAGTTTTTTTTTTTCACCTTTATTGTGGCTGATAGGATAGCTAGTTCCTCATATTCCTCCCGTCCTTCATAGCTAGGTACAGTAGGTGTCTGTACCGTTATGCTGAGTTTACCTTTGCTTGAATGCTCACCCATTGACAGTCCCCCCCACTGATCGCTCTGGGGTGTGAATAAACACTTCAGGGCCTTCCATAAGTGGTTTGAGAGGGCAACCTCAGACTTAGGCATTTTACCTCTATTGCCTCCCTCCCTCTCCCATGGGGGGGAGGCGGTCCTGACCAACCCTCGACTGATCCACTGACAGACTGCTCCCAGACTGAATGGCCCGAGACGCGCCCCTCTAGACATAAATGTAAACACCTCATTTGTGGTCATTCATGTGGCTGGTTCTACTCCATTATCTAGCCTCAATCCCATCATCATCAAGAAGGTGATTGATGGGTGTGTTGCTGAGGTAGAACAAGTGAAAAAACTTGCTAGTGGTGACCTTCTGGTTATGACAGTAATTTCGCACCCATCAAGGATTTGCTTAAACTGAGCAAGTTCCATTTATCCAGCAGTCCATGAATTCTTGCAAGGGTGTTATCACCTGCAGGGATCTCGTTGTCATGGAGGATGATAACATTGTAAGGGAATTGGCTCAGCAAGATGTCTTAGAGTCCGTTTCATAAATAGATTCTCAGAAGGTTGGAGAACAGAGACCGCCACTGTTATCCTGACGTTCGGCAAAGTTTCTTTACCTTCCAACATCATAATTGGATACGAAATTCTTAACGTTGACCATACATCCCGAACCCCCTTCGTTGTGCAAAATGTCAGATTTATGGACAACACGAAAAGACTTGTCGATCTTTGAACGTGGGGGTTGGCAAGTTTGCGGCTGTAGGCCACTCTGCTGACAACTGTACATCCGAGACTGAGTGTTGCTTTTACTGCCAGGGCACTCACTCCACTTCCTCTAGGGTTGTCCCAAGGGGAAGAAGGAGAAAAAGATCTGCACAGTGAAGGGGACTGAGAGCATATCCTTTTACGATGCTAGGATAAAGGTGAAGGAGTTGCATGCAACTCACAAGCCTAGTGTCTCATATGCATCGGAGGCTGTGTCCTGTCCGGTGATGTGCACAGTGGAGATGCAGACTGACACTTCTTTTGCTACTCATGACCCACACCCTACCTCTCAATCTTGCCTTCCTGTACGCTCCAACTCCCTTATGGACATCCCTGTCTCTACTTCCTACTCTCAGGCTGCCGCTGCTCTTTCGTAGCAGGTGTGGCAAAAACAGAAGCCCAACAAGTCTGATAAAATTAATTTGACCACCCTCAGCAAGCTGGCATTTCCTCATGTCCTTCCTGCTCCTGGTCCAGCAAGGGAGAGAAAGGTCAGCTCTTCCTTGGTGGAGTCTGGGAGCCTTATCATTGACGAAAATATGGAGAAGACAGGAAGAAATCAGTAGGATAGAAGTTGTGGAAGCAATAAAGAATGTTAAATTGGGGAAAGCCCCAGGAATTGATGGAGTGTGTGGTGAAAAGCTGAAGCATGGGGCAGAGATACTGTAGTAGTAGAATGGATGTGGAAAATGTGCAGATTGGCCTGGGAGGAAGATAGAGTCCCAGAGGATTGGAAGTCAGGTATAATTATTCCCTTGTACAAAGGAAAAGGGGAAAAAGAAGTGTGTGGTAATCATAGGGGCATATGTCTTCTTAGTATAATAGGAAAGGTGCATGGTAGGATACTTATTGACAGAGTTAGAGAAAGAACAGATGAATTAATTAGAGAAGAACAGGGAGGCTTTAGGAAGGGAAGAGGTTGTGTAGATCAGATATTCATTCTTAGATCTTTAATGGAAAAGTTTCTAGAGAAGGGAAAGAAGTTGTATGCGGCTTTCATGAATTTGGAGAAAGCATATGACAGGGTGGATAGACAAGGATTGTGGAAAGTATTAAGAATAAATGGAGTAGATGGGAAGTTGTTGAATGCTGTGAAGAGTATGTATGATGGTGCTAAGGCTGCAGTGCATGTGGATGGTGAACTGAGTGAATTTTTCTCTTGAAGGTTGGGTTGAAACAGGGATGAGTCATGTCTCCATGGCTGTTCAATCTGTACATGGATGGGGTAATAAAAGAGGTACAAGGTAGGGTAGTGGATGCTGGAGTGGTCCTGGTGAGAGAGGGTAGTGTTTGGAAACTCCCTGTACTGCTGTTTGCAGATGATACTGTGTTGTTGAGTGAAGACGAAGGAGAGCTGCAAGGCTTGGTGGATGAGTTTGGGAGTGTGTGTAAGAAACAGAATCTAAAGGTGAATGTAGGGAAGAGTAAAGTGATGGTCTTTGAGAGAGGTGAAGTCAGTGAATGTACAGCGAGGTTGGATGGTGAGGAATTGGAAAATGTGAGTATGTTTAAGTACTTGGGTAGTGTGATGAGTAAGGATGGAGATTTGGAGGGTGAAGTGCTTGAAAGGGTACAGCAGGAAAGAAAAGTTGCTGGTTCCTTGAAAACAGTGATAAGAAGCAGGGAAGTGAGCATGGAAGTGAAAAAGTTACTACATGACAGTATTGTGTTACCAACTCTAACGTATGGAAGTGAAGCTTGGACGTTGCTGGAAGGACACAAGTCAAGAGTGAGAGCAGTGGAAATGAGTTATTTAAGGGGAGCCTGTGGAGTCACATGGAGAGACAGACTGACAAATGAGGATATAAAGGAGCATTGTGGTGAGGATGTGGATGTGATAGGAAGCATTAGGAGGAATACACTGAGGTGGTTTGGCCATCTGGAGAGGCTGGAGGGTGAAAGACTGACGAAGAGAGTGTACAGTATGTGAGTGAGGTGGAGGGGGGAAGTGGGAGGGGGAGACCGAGGATGAGATGGAGGGATGGGGTGGAGAGGTATATGAGAGAGGGGGATGTGAGTTGGGAGCGGGGCAGTGAATTGGTGGGGGACAGGGCGACGTGGAGGCGATTTGTTTGTGGCCACCCCGAACGGGATTGAGGCGTCTGGCAATAGATAGATAGATAGATGGAGGTTTCCACCTGCAATCACCGGGAAAGGTCCTCTAGTAGCCACTCGCCCAGCCATGCGGAGCATAAAAAAACTAAGCACACTGGCCACCCTCATAAATCTTATATCGTCGCATTCACTGTGTTACACTGGAATTGTAGGACTCTTGGAAAATAAATTACACAATATAGTAATCTTACTTTACACAGGCCAGACATTATTTGTTTACAGGAGACGTACTTGGTGGATCACCCTGATCCTCCACAGTTCAAACACTACTACTCATATAGAAGATATGATGGTCATGGAGTTGCCATATGCACGCACAAATCACACCCACAAACGGAAGTGATTCTAAATTCTACTCTGGAAGCTGTTGCATGCAGATTGAAATTTAATAACATGTATCTGTCTATTTGCACTCTCTACCGTCCTCCACATGGCCCCTTTGATAGCGATGCTTTAAATTCACTATTTGAATATCTGCCTGGAAAAAAGTTAGTGTTGGGCGATTTTAACGCTCATCACTATCAATGGGACAGCTTGAGGATCAATAGTCACAGGGAGCAAGTAGCCAACCTAATACTACAGTCCAACCTCTGTCTTCTGACCAATGGTAAAGCGACTCATGTAGATGATCATACTGGTAACTTTGTGTTCATTGACTTATCTCTGGCCTCCCCTGGTATAGATCAAGATTTCTCGTGGGACCCTTATGACGACTCGTTGGGAAGTGATCATTTACCCATCTGTCTTCTTATACACGTGACATCGTTTCAGACCCACCCACCCCAAAATTTAATTATAAGAAAGCAGATTGGAGATCCTTCTCAAGGATCGCCAATTTAGATTTACCTGGGGAGACCATAGATGTTAAAGTAAAAAATGTAACTAATTCCATAATACACGCAGCTGAGGCTGCTATTCCCAAGACCTCTACAGTTCATGCGAAGCATAGAGCACATTCGTGGACACTGGATTGCCAACAAGCATTAAGGAAACACAATAGGAGATACAGGATTATTGATAGTCAGCCTACAGAGGAAAATTTTATTGCATACAAACAGGCATGGGCTGAGGCAAGGAGAATAATTGGAAGGGTGAAACGTGACTCCTGGCGGTCTTTTGTGTCCAAAGTGAATCGATCAACTCCACTCACTAAAGTCTGGTCCATTATTAAAATATTAAATAATTAACACCCAAACATCCCTGTGACCAACTCCAGGTGAACAACACCATCTGTGACGATCCCATGGACATTATTAACATCTTCACCAGGAGTTTTTCTCATGTAAGTAGCGCAGGTAATTATGATCCATGTTTCCAACATCATAAATGCATGACTGAGCTACAGATATTAGACTTTGCCACAGAAGACGCAGACTCCCTGTACAACCAAGAGTTTATGCTAGATGGACTCCTCCTTGCCCTTAAATCGTGTAATATGACACCAGCCCTGGACCAGACACCATCACGTACGGTATGATCCAACATCTTTATCAGGACCTGATTAAGATGTTAGCATTGTACAATGAGATTTGGGCATCCTGAACGTTCCCGAACTCATGGCACTTTGCGTACTTCATACCGATACCCAGAAAGGCTGGTCCTCTTATGAATCCCGCTTCATTTCAACCTATTGTATTGACTTCTTGTCTATGTAAGGTCATGGAACGTATGGTTGGTAATAGGCTTCTTTTTGTTTTAGAGTCGAAAAATTTGTTAAATGATCAATATTGTGGCTTCTGTAAATACAGAAGTTCACTAGGTCATTTAATGAATTTGGAGCATTGTATTTCAGAGGCATTTGCCAATAAAGGATTCATGATAGGGGTGTTCCTGGACATCCATAAAACCTATGACATGACATGGCAACACGGTGTACTGATGAAGCTCTCTGCTTATGGTTTAAGAGGAAATTTGCCTATTTTTATTTCAAATTTCTTAAGGGACAGGACTTTCTCTGTCAAAATGCCCTGTAACGTAACATCAGACATATTCATCCAGGAAAACGGGGTGCCACAGAGATGTGTGCTTAGTCCCACCTTATTACGTATTATGATCAATGATATGCTGTCATCAGCTCCCATCCCGAGGAATCTTAAATACTCGTTTTATGCTGATGATTGTGCAATATGCCACTCTTCCCAAAATGCACAATTTTCGGCTGGGTGGATCCAAGCAGCCCTTGACTCCGTCCAGCAATGGGCCTTGCAGTGGAGATTTAAGTTATTCGTCCCTAAGTGTGCCGCTGTAGTTTTCACCAATTGTAACATTCCCGTTTTGGGTTTATTTTTGGATAATCAGGCGGTGCCCTTTCAAAATTCTGTAAAGTTTTTGGGCCTCCACTTTGATCGCAGACTGAATTATAAACTTCATGTTAACGCTTTGCTTGCTCGTGAAAAATTGTTAAATGACCTTAAGTACCTAACAGGTACTACATAGGGTGCCGACAGAAAGTCTTTATTATTGGTGTATAAGTCCCTTATTCAATTGAAGCTGGACTAGGGCACACAGGTATATGGCTCGGCATCCGATGCCACACTGAGGAGGTTGGATGTGCTGCAGAATAAATGTTTGCGAATGTGTCTTGGAGCCGCCCGGTGTACAATGGTAGCTTGCATGGAAGTGGATGTGAATGTACACCTCCGGACAGAAATTCGTGATACAGGATAATCTGCCACTAGAGATCAGGTTAATTGCACATATCTACCTCCCCTAACTCCCCCTCTTTACCCCCACCAAAACACTGGTTTGTTAGGCGGATGGATCTGAGATATGAAGCTTCACTCACTCTCACGTCTTGCCGCATGTAATGTTACGTTCTTTTATCTTACTATTAGGTGTATTATCAAGTGCATAGATCCATCTTCAGTTCCATGAGAAGTGATTATATCGAAGTTTTAGCAGATTTCAATACAATGACGTAAATGTACAGAGTCTGGTTTCCAAATAGTTATCCAACGTGTTTTAAACAATAGACTAAAATCCAAGTAACAGTTAAAAGTTATATGGCAAGATAAGTCCCTCTCTTGCCTTGTCATATGGACAGCCACATGTACACTCATCTACTTATCCACCTACCCACTCAATCCATCCAATACAACCCACCGACCTCACCCCTGCCACCTACCCAGCCCATCGATCCCTGCTATCCACCCTGCTAACCCACAAATGCCACACACAAAGTTCGCCCAACAATGCCACTCAACTCATTTACTCATTCACTCTTCCATCCTGAACCCATCCAGCCACCCAACCCAACCACCCACTTAGAACATCCTGACCACGCAATCATCTCAGCCATCCTGGCGACCAACGGTGTCCACTCATCCTGGCAACTCACTTTGCCCACACATCCCGACAACCTATCTTCCCCACTGACCCCTACCACCCACCCTCACCACACAAATTCCACCCACCCTTCCCACTCACGAATTCCACCCACCTTAGTCACCCAACAAAGCCATCCATCTTATCCATCCACACAACCCTTCCACCCCTCCCTGAACACTCCTCACCCACCTCACCCTGCCCATCCACCCACCATGTCCGGCCACTCCTCCCACCGACCCACCCCCCCATCCACCCTTCTTACCCAACCCCATTCACTCCGCCACCCCGTTCACCCATTTGAACCCGACTTATCGATCAAACTCATCCAAACCTAACTTACCGACCCCTCCCCGACCACCCACATATCCAGCCACCTACCTACCCAGCCCACCAGACGCATCCACTCACTAAGGCCCCAGTCACACTGCAGGTACAACTTATCGCAAACCACCCGTGACCTGCAAGTCGTGGGTGGTTTTGGTGAGGTTTACAACCAGTCTTCATATGTCTCGGTCTAGCCGCAGGCCACCATGGCGACCAAAAAATTGTCACTAGGTTTTTCGGGCTGCACGAAAAACCTCCACGTGACCACTGATGTTGTGGCATGGAAGCTGCCCGGTAGGCGGCTGGACTGCATCTGGCCGAATTACAGACTATGACTGGTCGGCGACACCTGATATTTAAGCAGTGGTTGCCATCTGGATGGAGGCCGGTCGCTGCCCGCTCTGTGCGGTGGCCATCTGCACTCAGTCAAGGCGACGACTGGACTGTGGTGGCTGCCGTCCACAAACCTTCTGTCTGGGGTGGTGGTTGAAGTCAGCCCTCCAGCAGGCAATTGGTTGAGCGACAGGTGGTGGGCTGGACCGAGACCAGTCGCCGGCCAATCCACGGCTGGTGTCGGTTTAGTGGTCGCAGTCTAAACTGCAACAGGATGCAGACCGGCCGCCCGTCGGTGTCTTAACCTGTGTTTACCTGGCCATGGTCGCCGTTCAGCCTCCCACTGAATGGATGCTGGACGGACACTGGACGACCACCTGTAACCGATCGGTGGCACGACTGCTGGGAGACCTCCATGGTTGGGGACTGGCTTCGCGATTTTGAGGTTTGCGACAAGTCGTACTTGCAGTTTGACCCAACTATAACCCAACTACCCCTACAACCCACCCAAAACCACTCCACACACCACATCCAACAACTGTCTCCTCCCCCACTCCACCATTACCACTGTCCACCCACCCTGGCGATGCACCGAACTACCACACCTACCAACTCACCCTCATCAACTCCACCCACCCAATCAACTGACTCACACACACACACACACACACAGAAAAGGAGAGAGAGAGAAACAACACATACAGAAACAGACACACACACACACACACACACACACACACACACAGATAGATAGATAGAGAGAGAGAGAAACAAAACACGCATAAACAGGCAGACAGACAGACAGAAACACACACACACACACACACACACACACACACACACACACAGGGAAACAAAACACGTATAAACAGACAGACAGACACACACACACACACACTGGCGCATACAGAGAGACAGAGAGACAGACAGACTGACTCAGTAAGACACAAACAAAACACGCATAAACACACACACACACACACACACACAGGCACCGAGAGAGAGCAGACGCACCTCGCCACCGCTCTATACCTGGAGAACTTGGCCAGTGGCATTACCTAAATAAGTATCGTTATATGAGTCAAGCTGTGTACAAGGTTAGACTAAATGGTGTTCTAATATAAAAAAGATGTTTTAAGTAAGACTTGGTCAAACAGAAAAGTAAACAGAGCAGCGCAAGAATGCACACAATCAGCTGACCGTTGTTGAGTCTACAATCTGCCCCAGGGAATGTAAGTACTATATGCTCTTTTAGTACTGCAAAATGACCACATACTTTAGTAAAGCAAATTTGGAAAAGAAAAGGGATAAAGGTAGAAAGCAGGATGATGATTTCTACCAAGAACTGGTTGAAATGGAGACTCACAATAAACTGGTGGAACGAAGTACACAGGTTAGAGACGGCTTTTCAGAATGAGATTGATGAAATTAAGAAACAGATGCACTTGCAAATGAGAGAAATAGAAAAATTAGGAAAGGAAGTCAACAAGAATGACAAAACCATAGATGAGCTAACAATTGAAGTGGGTACACTTAGGAGGAAAATTAGTGAAATGGCAAGTACAGTAGTCAACCACGAGAGTATTATGGAAGAGTTCAAAAATGATACAGAGACAATTAGGCAAGTAAACAGTCTAATAGACCAGAGCAGTGATACTGAGGAGCAGATAACACAGGTGAATGAAACTGTGCAAAGCTACAAAAATGATGAGGAAACCACTTATGCTGAAATGGTGAAAGTAAAGAAAGACTTGGAAACAAGGGTGGAAGAAAAAAGCATTAAAAAGGAAGTGAAAAAGAATGATCCAAAAAAATCCAAAGTTAGTCAGAGATTCAGTAGATATTAAAAAATCTATAGTAATCACTGCTATAGAAGAGGAAGAAGTATAAAAACAAGATCTCAAGAGACAAAAAGGAGATGGCAAATGTAATGGGCATATTGAAAGAAGTATCAGAGGAAATCTGAAGTAAAGACATAGAGGAACACAAAAGGTTAGGGAAATACGAGAAATGCAAGTCAAGACCCCTAAAGGTAACCTTTCAGAGCATAAACACCGTGGAGGACATACTAAAAAATGCAAAGAATCTTATGGGAAAAAAGAAGTTCAAAAATGTATGCATAAAAAGATGCCTAACAAAAGAGGAACTGGAATTACTGAAAGAGAAGAGGGAGGAAGCAAAATAAAAAAATGAGGGAAGATCAGAGGAGGAGAAGAATACATTTTTTTCAAAGTAATTGGATCGCAGGTACGAAAGTGGTACATAAACAGGAGGGAATGAAAAGGAGAAAGGTAGTAGAACCAAATCATGACAAGTATATAAACAAGACGATTAAGTTGATGTACTCAAATGTGGATAGAATGGTATCCAAATTATTAGAGATGAATGATTATGTCAGAGAAAATGAACCACATATAATATGCCTAACTGAAACAATATTAACACCAAGGATATCAAATGACATTCTAAACTTAGAGGAATATAATATATGGAGAAGAGACAGGAACTTAAAAAAAGGAGGAGGAATTATAATATTAACTAAGAAAAATCTAAAAGTCAAAGAAATAGAATTAGATATACCCTCACAAGTAGAACTGATTGCAGTAGAGATAGATACATCTGAAGGGAAAGTAATTGTAGCCAATTTGTACATGCCACCCAGATCAAACACATGGGAAAGAGACGAATATGAAAACCTGGCGGAGAGTACAATTCAGAGTTTAAGAGCATTACTACATAAAATGGAAGAGAAATCAAAAAGAAGTATATTAACTGGAGATTTTAATACATATATAAATTGGAATACTCTAGATATAATAAGCCAAGAAAGTTGTTGGGACCAAAAGCTCCTGGATCTTGTGCAAGAGTTTTTCCTAACTCAACATGTAAGGGAAAGCACCAGAAAAAGAGGACTCGATGTGCCCTCAGTGCTAGATCTCACATTTACTAGGCAGAAAACGATATTGACAATTTAATATATCACCCTCCATTTGGCAAATGCGGCCATGCAGTACTAAATTGCAATTTCAGGATTGCATATGACGTAGATAACAGCAATGAAAGTTACAAAAAGACCCTAAACTATAAAAAGGGAAAGTATCATGACCTATAGAAGTACTTTTTAGAAACTGCTTGGGAAAAGAAACTTAGAGGACAAGATTTAAATGCTATATATGAAAAATTCTGTGAACTTTATGAAATAGGAGTCCAGAAGTACATCCCACAGCACAAAGAAGCAGAAAAGAAAATAAAGAAATAGTTCAATACAGAATGTAAAAAATCAACAGAAAAAAGAGATTTGTTGTGGAATAGATACAGAAGACTCAATAGCGAAAGGGCATATAAGAATTACAAATAGACAAGAAACGATTATACAAGAATAAGGAGGGAAGCCCAAAAACAGATTGAGGAGGATATCATAAATAAAAGTAGTGATCAACCAAAGCTATTTTACAACTACATCAGAAGCAAAACCAAAGTAAAAGATAAAATACAATCCATTACCGACGATGGAATCACCTATACACAAGAGAAGGATATTTGTGAAGCACTAAACAAGAATATCCAATCAGTTTTTACAGATGAATATAATTTTGAGAGGGATTATGTGGAACATGCATGCCCACACATACTACCAGATATATAAACATCAGAAAAAGAAATACAGGAGGAGCTAAGTATATTACACAAAGGAAAAGCAAATGATCCTGATGAAATTTCATGTTGAGTGCTACGTGAATGTGCCAAGGAGTTAAGTAAACCATTATTTTTAATTTTCAAGAAATCCTTGAGTCAAGGTAAACTACCTGATATTTGGAAGAAAGCAAACATTGTTCCCTTGTTCAAGAAAGGGAATAGACAAAATCCACTTAACTACTGACCAGTATCACTAACCAGTGTTGTAAGCAAGGTATTAGAAAAGCTTATAAGAAAAGCTTGGGTAAATCACCTAGAAGAACAAAGTATGATAACAGAAAGACCTTTTTTGGTTTCAGAAAAGGAAAATCATGTGTTACTAATCTGTTGATCTACTCTGACAGAGTAACAGACACATTACAGGAAAGAGAAGGATGGGTGGACAGTTTCTATTTAGATTTCAAGAAAGCATTTGACACAGCACCACACCAAAGACTTTTATGGAAACTGTACCATCAAGGAGGAATTCGAGGCAATCTGTATTGTTGGATGCAAGATTTTTTCAGGAAAAGAAGAATGAGAACAGTACTAAGGGGAAATTACTCATCATGGAAAGAAGTGACTAGTGGAGTACCACAGGGCTCAGTGCTGGCACCAATCATGTTTTTAGTGTATGTAAATGATATAGACAGTAACACTGGAAATGAAAGCTATCTAAATATATTTGCAGATGATGCAAAAATACAAAGGAGAATTACTAACACAGACTCTTGTAAAGAGCTACAAAAAGAATTAAGTAAACTTCATGATTGGAGTAATACATGGCAAATGGAATTCAATGTGGACAAGTGTCATGTAATCAAGTTTGGTAAATGTGGAAAAAGACCTGTTGGGATCATACTTTAGGAAATAAAATCCTATACACATCAGAAAGAGAGAAGGACCTAGGTGTGATTGTCAACAACAGACTACAGTATCTCCGGCTGACCACATCAGTGAGAAGGTACGGAACATGTATACACTGCTTGCAAATATGAGAATAGTATTTACATACATTAATGAAGACATGCTAAGAAAGATAATAACATCATTCATCAGACCAACCCTGGAGTATGCATCAGTAGTTTGGAGTCCTCATCTCAAAAAACACATAGACAAGATTGAAAAAGTTCAAACGGCCGCTACGAGACGGGTACCAAGCTTAAGGGATCTAAGCTACGAAGAAAGACTAAATAAACTGAATCTACCAACACTACAGGAGAAAAGGAAAAGAGGTGACATGATTATGCTATATAAATGAATATCAGGGAAGGAGAAAATAGACATAAATGATTACTTAACGTATGGGGAAGCATCAGCAAGAGGACACTGCAAAAAACTGCATAAAAAGAGAGGTGATAAAGACGTAAGGAAATTTTGTTTCCCAAATAGAGCAATTGATCAGTGGAATGCACTACCGAATGAAACAGTATGTGCCAAAACAATTCACAAATTTAAGGATATGTATGATAAATATGGTTTTTAAGACACGGGACAGTACGAGCTTGACTCATTCCTGGAGAGGTACAGCTAGGTAAGAACAATTAGGTAAGAACACACTGGCGCATACAGAGAGAGAGAGAGAGAGAGAGAGAGAGGGAGAGAGACTGACTCAGTAAGACACAAACAAAACACACACACATGCGGAAGGGTGTGAAAGGAGGGAGGGATGATTTGGGGAAGGTGAAGGGGACGGATGAGATGTGGAAGTGTTTAGTACTGATCTAGTAGCAGCTTACACAGTACACTGACTCGTATCTCCGATATAAACCCTTTTGTTCAGCTATAATATGGATGTATTTCCATTAGGATTCCATGATATGCCATCCAATTGGCAATAGTTTTAATGAGCAAATACTTTGGTAAAATATTAAATATCATAACTATGGTAGTTTCAACATTACAGTACATCTGTTCATACTGTTCAATGATTATACAGTCAACCAGTAAACAGCATTTCGTAAGGTTTGGGGCCAGTCTTCCTCGGGGATAAACAACCACTGAGGATGATTAGTGAGTGAAGTTGTTGTGAACTACTCTCTCCCTGTGTGCGTGTGTGTGTGTGTTCTTACCAAATTGTGTCTTTACAAGAATGAGTCAAGCTCGTACTGTCCCGTGTCTTAAAAACCATATTTATCATACATATCCTTAAAATTGTGAATTGTTTTGGCACACACTATTTCATTCGGTAGTGCATTTTACTGATCAATTGTTCTATTTGGGAAACTAAATTCCTTACGTCTTTATCACCTCTCTTCTCATGCAGTTTTTTGCAGTGTCCTCTTGCTGATGCTTCCCCATAGGTTAAGTATCATTTATGTCTATTTTCTCCTTCCCTGATATGCATTTATATAGCATAATCATGTCACCTCTTTTCCTTCCCTCCTGTAGTGTTGGTAGATTCAGTTTATTTAGTCTTTCTTCGTAGCGTAGATCGCTTAAGCTTGGTACCCATCTCGTAGCGGCCCTTTGAACTGTTTCAATCTTGTCTATGTTTTTATGAGATGAGGACTCCAGACTACTTATGCATACTCCAAGGTTGGTCTGATGAATGATGTTATTATCTTTCTTAGCATGTCTTCATTTATGTATGTGAATGCTATTCTCATATTTGCAAGCAGTGCATACATGTTCCGTACCTTCTCACTGATGTGCTCATCCGGAGATAGTCTGTTATTGATAATCACACCTAGGTCCTTCTCTCTTTCTGATGTGTGTAGGGTTTTATACCCTAACGTATAATCCCAATCAGGCTTTTTTCCACTTTTACCAAACTTGATTACATGACATTTGTCCACATTGAATTCCATTTGCCATGTATTACTCCATTCATGAAGTTTATTTAATTCTTCTTGTAGCTCTTTACAACAATCTGTGTTAGTAATTCTCCTTTGTATTTTGGCATCATCTGCAAACATATTTAGATAGCTTTCATTTCCAGTGTTACTGTCTATATCATTTATATACACTAAAAATATGATTGGTGTCAGCACTGAGCCCTCTGGTACCCCACTAGTCACTTTTTTCCATGATGAGCAATTTCCCCTTAGTATTGTTTTCATTTCTCTTCTTATGAGAAAATCTTGCATCCAACAATACAGTTTGCCTCGAATTCCTCCTTGATGGTACAGTTTCCATAAAAGTCTTTGGTGTGGTACTGTGTCAAATGATTTCTTGAAATCTAAATAGATACTGTCCACCCATCCTTCTCATTCCTGTAATGTGTCTGTTACTCTGTCATAGTAGCTCAACAGATTAATAACACATGATTTTCCGTTTCTAAAACCAAGCTGTCTTTCTGTTATCATATTGTGTTCTTCTAGATGGTTTACCCAAGGTTTTCTTTTAAGATTTTCTAATACCTTGATTACAACACTGGTTAGTGATACTGGTCGGTTGTTGAGTGGATTTTGTCTATTCCCTTTCTTGAATAAGGAAACAATGTTTGCTGTCTTCCAAATATCAGGTAGTTTACCTTGACTCAAGGTAATTTCTTGAAAATTATAGATAATGGTTAACTCAACTCCTTTGCACATTCATGTACCTCCCAACATGAAATTTCATAAGGACCATTTGCTTTTCCTTTGTCTAATTTACTTAACTTTTCCTGTATTACTTTTTCTGATATTTGTATATCTGGTAGTATCTGTGGGCATCCATGTTCCACATAGTCCCTCTCAAAAATTTTTTCTTCTGTAAAAACTGATCGGAAATTCTTATTTAGTGCTTCACAAGTATCCTTCTCTTGTGTATAGCTCATTCCCTCTCCCGTAATGGATAGTATTTTATCTTTTACTTTGGTTTTGCTTCTGATGTAGCTGTAAAATAGCTTCGGTTGATCACTAATTATATTTATGATATCCCCCTCAAACTGTTTTTGGGCTTCCCTCCTTATTCTTGTATAATCGTTTCTTGCCTGTTTGTAATTATTATATGCCCGTTCACTATTGTGTCTTCTGTATCTATTCCCCAACAAATCTCTTTTTTCTTTTGACTTTTTACATTCTGAATTGAACCATTTCTTTCTTTTCTTTTCTGCTTCTTTGTGCTGTGGGATGTACTTTTGGTCTCCTGTTTCATAAAGTTCACAGAAGTTTTTATATACAGCATTTAAATCTTGTCCTCTAAGCTCCTTTCCTCAATCAGTTTCTAAGAAGTACTTCTTTAGGTCATGATAGTTTCTTTCTATAATTTAGGCTCTTTTTGTAACTTTCATTGCTGTTAATTATGTCATATGCAATCCTGAAGTTGCAATTTAATAGTGCATGGTCGCTTTTGCCGAATGGAGGGTGATATATTAAATTGTCAATATCGTTTTTTTGCCTAGTAAATGTGAGGTCTAGCATTGAGGGTACATTGAGTCCTCTTTTTATGGTGCTTTCCCTTACATGTTGTGTTAGGAAAAACTCTTGCACGAGATCAGGAGCTTTTGGTCCCAACAGCTTTCTTGCTTATTATATCTCGAGTATTCCAACTTATATATGTATTAAAATCTCCAGTTAGTATAATTCTTTCCGATTTCTCTTCCATTTTATGTAGCAATGCTCTTAAACTCTGAATTGTATTCTCTGCCAGGTCCTCATATTCATCTCTTTCCCATGTGTTTGATCTGGGTGGCATGTACAAATTGGTTACAATTACTTTCCCTTCAGATGTATTGATCACTACTGCAATCAATTCTACTTGTGAGGGTATATCTAGTTCTATTTCTTTGACTTTTAGATGTCTTAGTTACTATTATAATTCCTCCTTTTTTTTTAGTTCCTATCTCTTCTTCATATATTATATTCCTTTAAGTTTAGGATGTCATTTGATATCCTTGGTGTTAATTTTGTTTCAGTTAGGCATATTATATGTGGTTCATTTTCTCAGACATAATCATTCATCTCTAATAATTTAGATACCATTCCATCCACATTTGAGTACATCAACTTAATCATATATTTGTCATGACTTTGTTCTACTACTTTCTTCCTTTTTATTCCCTCTTGTTTATGTACCACTCTCGTACCTGCAATCCTATTACTTTGAAAAAAAAAAAAAAATGTATTCTTCTCCTCTGATCTTCCCTCATTTTTTATTTTTGCTTCCTCCCTCTTCTCTTTCAATAATTCCAGTTTCTCTTGTGTCAGGCATCTTTTTATCCATTCATTTTTGAACTCCTCTTTTTCCATACGATTCTTTGCATTTTTTAGTATCTCCTTCACGGTGTTTACACTCTGGAAGGTTACATTTAGGGGTCTTGACTTGCTTCTCTCATATTTCCCTAACCTTTTGTGTTCCTCTATGTCTTTACTACAGATTTCTTCTGATACTTCTTTCAATATGCTCATTACATTTACCATCTCCTTTTTGTCTCTTGAGATCTTGTTTTTTACTTCTTCCTCTTCTATACCAGTGATTACTATAGATTTGTTGATATCTACTGAATCTCTAACTTTGGATTGTTTTGGATTATTCGTTTCACATCCTTTTTAATGCTTTTTTTCTTCCACCCTTGTTTCTAAGTCTTTCTTTACTTTCACCATTTCAGTATAAATGGTTTGCACATCATTTTTGTAGCTTTGCACAGCTTCATTCACCTGTGTCATCTTCTTAATATCACTGCTCTGGTCTATCAGACTGCTTACTTGCCTAACTGTCTTTGTATCACTTTTGAACTCTTCCATAAAGTCTCGTGGTTGACTACTGTACTTGCCATTTCACTAATTTTTCTCCTAAGTGAACCCAATTCTACTGTCAACTCATCTATGGTTGTGTCTTTCTTGTTGACTTCCTTTCCTAATTTTTCTATTTCTTTCTTTTGCAAGTGCATCTGTTTCTTAATTTCATCAATCTCATTCTGAAAATCCTTCTCTAGTCTATGTACTCGTTCCACCAGTTTATTGTGAGTCTCCATTTCAACCAGTTCTTGGTAGAAATCATCGTCCTGCTTTCTATCTTTATCCCTTTTCTTTTCTGAATTTGCTTTACTGAAGTATGTGGTCATTTTGCGGTACTAAAAGCACATATTGTACTTACATTCCCTGGGGCAGTTGTAGACTAAACAAACGATCAGCTGATTGTGCGCATTCTTGCGCTACTTTGTTTTCTTCTCTGAACAAGTCTTGCTTAAAACTTCTTCCTTTTTTTTGTATTAGAACACCATTTAGTCTAACCTGGTACAGAGCTTGACTCATATAAAGATACTAATTTAGGTAATGCCACTGGCCAAGTTGGCCGTGTATGGAGCGGTGGCGGCGTGCGTCTGGTCTCCTCAATGCCTTGTGTGTGTGTGTGTGTGTGTGTGTAATTACCGGGTCGGTCATGATCACTTGATGGTCGTGATTGTCAGCTTTTTACTCTCCCGGAAGGGAGCTGAGAGCTCATATAGTCTGATCCAAGGGCAAGGCTGTGACCTTCACACACGCATACACCCGTCCCCTTGCTCAAGGGGGACAGTAACCACCCACTTCGTCAGTGAAACTTTTCGCAACCTGAGCGAGGCGCGAACTCCCACCCACCAGTTGGCAAGCGAGAACGTTACCACTGAACCAGCAAGCAGTGTGTGTGTGTGTGTGTGTGTTTATACGTGTTTTGTTTCTCTTAGGGCGAGTCCACACGTGCTCTCGAACATATATTGACAACATGGCAGGCAACATGTTCGGGAACATGTTCACAGCAGTATTTGAACAGATGTATGCAAACGTGTTTCAGTGCAGCTTCGAACACTTGCAGGAGAGGCAAAGGGATAAGTGTATCCATACCAGGCAGTTGAGACTTCATCATGGTGTTGCCAACATGATCTGGACACTGCTGTTCCCAGCATGTTTGCAGCGTGGTCTTTACTGTGTTGCTTACATGTTGCCAGCACTTGCTTGAGCACACATGTTGGCACGCCCTCACTGTGTCAGTCTGTGTGTGTGTGTGTGTGTGTGTGTGTGTGTGTGTTTATCTGTTTATACATGTATTCTGTGTGTGTGTGTGTGTGTGTGTGTGTGTGTGTTTGTGTGTGTGTGTGTGTCAGTTGGTTGGGTGGTAGGAGTTGATGAGATTGAGTTGGTGGGTATGGTAGTTCGGTGCATCGCCAGGGTGGGTGGATAGTGGTAATGGTGGAGAGGTGGGGGGAGACAGTTGTTGGGTGTGGTGTGTGGAGTGGTTTTGGGTGGGTTGTAGAGGTAATTGGGTTAGTGAGTGGATGCATTTGGTGGGCTGGGTGGGTAGGTGGCTGGATGTGTGGGTGGTCGGGGAGGGGTCGGTAAGTTAGGTTTGGATAAGATGAGTTTAATGGATAAGTCGGGTTCAAATGGGTGAACGGGGTGGCGGAGTGAATGGGGTTGGGTAGAGAAGGGTGGATGGGCGGGTAGGTTGGTGGGAGGAGTGGATGGATAGGATGGGTGGATGGGCAGGGTGAGGTGGGTGGGAGTGTTCAGGGAGAGGTAGAAGGGTTGTATGGATAGATGAGGTGGATGGCATTGTTGGGTGACCAGGGTGGGTGGAGCTCGTGAGTGAGAAGGGTGGGTGGAATTTGTGAGTGGGTAGGGTGGGTGGAATTTGTGAGTGGGGAGGTATGGGTGGTAGGGGTTGGTGGTCAAGAAAGGTTGTCGGGATGTGTGGGCAAAGTGAGTCGCCAGGGTGAATGGACACCATTGGTCGCCAGGATGGCTGAGACGATTGCGTGGTCAGGATGATCTAAGTGGGTGGTTGAGTTGGGTGGCTGGATGGGTTCAGGGTGGAAAAGTGAATGAGTAAATGAGTTGAGTGGCATTGCTGGGTGAACTTCGTGTGTAGCATTCGTGGGTTAGCAGGGTGGATAGCAGGGATCGATGGGCTGGGTGGGTGGCAGGGGTGAGGTCGGTGGGTTGTGTTGGATGGGTTGAGTGGGTAGGTGGATAATTAGGTGAGTGTATATGTGGCTGTCCACATGACAAGGCAAGAGAGGGACTTATCTGGCAATATAACTTTTAACTGTTACTTAGATTTTAGTCTATTGCTTAGAACACGTTGGAAAACTGTTTGCAAACTAGACTCTGTACATTAACCCACCCCGTCCTGGAGACGTGAATTCACGTCCTCACATGATGTGCACTCATATCCCGGAGACGTAAATTAACGCGGCAACATTGCAAGGTCCCTAATTTGCACAATTTTCAATTTTTGCGAGTGATTTCGCGAGTGATTTTTGGCACATATACATGGGACACCTTTCTCTATTCCTCTACAAGATGCCAAGCAGGGACAATGTCTTACACCGCATAACCTTTCCCCCCCCCTGCACGCCATTGTCTCGGCAATTCACCTGTTACCAGTGACCTTGCCAATAAAGACATTCAGGGCCAGAGTGATTCCCCAATCAATGACAGTGTGGAGGACAAAGTTTACATAGCATTAGAGGAAGAAACAGTCAGAAATGATGATCAGGTAATGTGGCAAAAAAAGGTCAGGAATGGTGATGAGTTAGTGAGTGAAACAATGCTTATAATGCCTATATTACTGTTTGAAAACCAATATACTCTTGTACTACATATGAATTCGTATCAAATAAATAAATAAATACTGTTTATGAGTGGATAAAATAGTTACCCTCCCATAGAACTCGTTTTCTTTGGTGCCAGCCTGTTAGAAAAACCCGGTCAGGTAAGGAGGTACTGGTACCTGGATCGAGTATTTTAAACCTCAGGTGAGCGATTTCTCTATGAATTTTCGATGTTTGTCACCAAAAGCGAATGTTTGAGCCTAAAAAAAAAAAGGTCCAAAAATGTCGGGACTGGGGCGTACCACTGCCCAGAAAACGTCGGGATGGGGCGGGTTAAGATCATTTAATTGAAATCTGCTAAAACTTTGATATAATCTCTTCTCATGGAACTGAAGATTTTTTTTTCGTGTGAGAGAAAAGGAACCAAAGGCCACGAGCCCACAATACCTGTTCCCTCCAAGGAAAAACAAAATACAAGAGAGAGCCAAATTCAAGATCTGATCATTTCAAGATGCCTGGACACACTGCGTTTGAAAGACTGGAGATCATAGGTAGCAGGAATACAGATAGAGGGAGACAGTTCCAGAGTTGACCTGTTGCATAAATGAAGGACTGGAAGTAACGGTTAACTCTTGCATTAGAGAGTTGGAGAGAAAAGGGATGAGAGTTTGCTGCTAGACGGGTGCTATGCACCCATCATAGAGGTGGAGGAATGCATGCAGACAGTTCAGAGGAGCAGTGACCATTAAAGTAGCAATAGAAAAGAGATAAAGATGCAACACTGCGGCGAAGAGACAGAGGCTGAAGGGAGTCAGTAAGAGGAGGAGAGTTTATGAGACAAAAAGCCTTTGCCTCCACCCTATCGAGAAGAGTTGTATGTGGGAAGCCTCCCCACACATGAGAGTTGTATTCCAAACAGGGGCGGATAGAACCCCTGTTTGCATCTATGCACTTGATAATACACCTAATTGTAAGAGAAATGAAAGTAACCTAACAAGCTGCAAGACATGAGAGTGAGTGAAGCTTCATATCTCACATCCATCCACCTAACAAATCAGTGTTTTGGTGGTGGTAAGGAGGGGGAGTTAGGGGGGGTAGACGTGTGCAATTAACCTGACCTCTAGTGGCAGATTACCCTGTATCACGAATTTCTGTCCGGAGGTGTACCTCCCCTCAGTACTCGCCGTGACCATCTGGCTTTAGCATATGGAATACAAACATTTAGGAAAAGTGATACTGGCAATATGGTCTGTACCTCCCTGCATCAACACCACCATCATCTGCACGGGGTGCATCGGCCACTTGCTATATGCCTCCACTTACTGACTCAGGAGCTTGGTGTGGACGTCGGTGACTGTGAGAAATTGGTGAGTAAAACTATATCGCCTTGGGAGCCTCTTGGATTTATGGTTGATGTATCCTGCCTCCCAGCATCAAAGACCAAGGCACCGGAGGCAGAGGTCCACCATTGGTTTTGTAACATAACTGTTCATCACTTGGGGTCCCACCAATTGTATACCGATGGCCCCAAGTTGAGTGAATGTGTGGGTGCTAGTGTATGGTCGACTGAATGTGCCCTCGGGTATCGGCTGCCGATTCATACATCTGTGTTTACCTCTGAACTTTTTGCTATTGACAAAGCCATAGACTATGCTCTCAATTCTAGGCATGACTCATTTGTCATATTTTCAGATTCGAAATCAACCCTTCAGGCAATTGTGTCTTGCACTATGGACTCGCATGAGATACAGGGCCACATCGTTAATAAGTTGCATTCATGCAGCAAGTCATTCATACTGATCTGGGTGCCTGATCATTGTTGTATTTACAGCAATGAGCAGGCTGACTTACTTGCAAAGTCGGCTATATAGCTTGAGGAGACTTGGGACGTTCCTCGTGATCTAAGGTCAAGTCTCTCTCTCGGAAAGAAATCAATAAATCTTTTGTGGCAAGGTCAGTGAACCTTGAAGAAAAAGTGTTGGTGCATTTGCAGCTTAACGCCACTATATTAACCCATATGAAACCATATATGGAAAGACACTTCCCACCGCACTGTGACATCTGTGATGCAGTGTTATCCATCAGTCATATCATCCTGCACTGTCGGCGATTTATTCGTGAACGTGCTTCAGTTATAAATTACTGCGGCGCAGTACACGTCCCCTTCACCCTTTCCACTATCCTGGGTGATGGGGATATTGTTATGACTGATAAATTGATGGCTTTCTTGAGAGAGACCGGATTGATCAGAGTGATGTGACTTTTTTACTATATGGTTATGGTTTTTATCGAATGTAAATATGTACATATTGTACTGTTAATTAGGGTTGACAGTTGACTTATTTTGAAATAGTCCCTGCTTCCAATTGATCTATTTCTAATGTAAATGTCCCCTACATTAAACCCGGTTCCACGCCTGACAGTCACCAGCTGGTGAGTGCAAGTGTGCAATATAGAAAAGTATTGGGCATTTGCAGTGGATGATGGTGTGCTGGGTGAGGTCCGTCACCTATTGTATATATGTAATTTCTTTCCTGTAAAAGTTTTCTTAATTAGGGTCGACAGTTAACGTATACGGAATAGTCCCTGACTCTTCATGTTCTGTGTCATATAATGATGGTCCCTTCACTATTTTCTGCCTCGACTGACAGTCAGCAGGTGATGAGTGCAGGTATGTAATGTAGAAAGGCATTATATAACTGCAGTTGATGGTGTTATCTTGGTCGAGGTATTTTTACCATTAGTGTAGGTCTAGCTGTTTGTCTCTTTAGGATTTAGTATAGGTTAGCGATTTGTCTGTCAGGTTATGAGTTTTAGGGTCTTTAGGTTAGGCATCTTTTTTTTTCTAATAAATAATATAAGGTCAAAAAATATAAAAGAAAATATCTATCTATCTATTGCCAGACCCCTCAATCCCGTTCGGGGTGGCCACAAACAAATCGCCTCCACGTCGCCCTGTCCCCCTCCATTTCACTGCCCCGCTCCCAACTCACCCCACCCTCTCTCATATACCTCTCCACCCCATCCCTCCATCTCATCCTCGGCCACCTCCTCCCTCTTCCCCCCTCCACCTCACTCAAATACACTCTTTTGGTCAGTCTTTCACCTTCCATCCTCTCCACATGGCCAAACCACCTTAGTGTATTCCTCCTAACGCGTCCTATCACATCGACATCCACACCACAACGCTCCTTTATGGTCTCATTTGTCAGCCTGTCTATCCCTGTGACTCCACAGGCTCCTCTTAACCCGCCCCATCCCGACCACTTTTCCACCACTGACTCCCCCCCAATCCCGACCATTTTTGGAGAAAATTTTTTTTGGCTAAAACCTCCGCTTTTGGAGAGAAACATCGAAAATTCATAGAGAAATCGCTCATCTGAGGTTTAATTTACTCGATCCAGGTACCAGTACTTCCTTACCTGACTGGGTTTTCTAACAGGCTGGCACCAAAGAAAACGAGTTCTATGGGAGGGTAACTATTTCACACCACTCATAAACGGTATTTATTTATTTACTTGGTACGAATTTATACGTAGTACAAGAGTATATTGGTTTTCAAACAGTAATATAGGCATTATAAGCATTGTTTCACCTACTAACTCATCACCATACCTGACCTTTTTTTGCCACATTACCTGATCATCATTTCTGACAGTTTCTTCCTCTAATGCTATGTAAAGTTTGTCCTCCACATTGTCATTGATTGGGGAATCACTCTGGCCCTGAATTTCGTACCGTGGCATGACATGGCTTCACTGGCCAGGTCACTGATAACAGGTGAATTGCTGGGACAATGGCATGCAGGGGGGGGGAGGTCATGCTGGGTAAGGCATTGTCCCTGCCTGGCATCTTCTAGAGGAATGTGTCCCGTGTATATGTACCAAAAATCACTTGCAAAAATTGAAAATTGTGCAAATTAGGGACCTTGCAATTGATTCGCGTTTATGTACATCGACGGGATTGGCAGTGACAAAACGTATGGACGTTAATTCACGTTGACGGGACGCCGCAGGTTAAATAACTCATATCCATTCCTCTCACTCTTGACTTGTGTCCTTCCAGCAAATTCCAATCTTCGCTTCCATACGTTAGAGTTGGTATCACAATACTGTCATGTAGTAACTTTTTCACTTTCATACTCACTTCCCTGCTTCTCATCACTGCTTTCAAGGAACCAGCAACCTTTCTTCCCTGATGTACCCTTCCAAGCACTTCACCCTCCAAACCTCCATCCTTACTCATCACACTACCCAAGTATTTAAACGTACTCACATTTTCCAATTCCTCACCATCCAACCTCGCTGTACATTCACTGACTTCACCTCTCTCAAAGACCATCACTTTACTCTTCCCTAGATTCGCCTTTAGATTCCGTTTCTTACACACTCTCCCAAACTCATCCACCAAGCCTTGCAGCTCTCCTTCGTCTTCACTCAACAATACAGTATCATCTGCAAACAACAGTACAGGGAGTTTCCAAACACTGCCCTCTCTCACCAGGGCCACTCCAACATCCACTATCCAACCTTGTACCTCTTTTATTACCCCATCCATGTACAGATTGAACAGCCATGGAGACATGACACATCCCTGTTTCAACCCAACCTTCAAAGAGAAAAATTCACTCAGTTCACCATCCACACGCACTGTAGCCTTAGCACCATTATACATACTCTTCAGAGCTTTCAACAACTTCCCATCTACTCCATATATTCTTAATACTTTCCACAATCCTTGTCTATCCACCCTGTCATATGCTTTCTCCAAATCCATGAAAGCCACATATAACTTCTTTCCCTTCTCTAGAAACTTTTCCACTAAAGATCTAGGAATGAATATCTGATCTACACAACCTCTTCCCTTCCTAAAGCCTCCCTGTTCTTCTCCAACTAATTCCTTTGTTCTTTCTCTAACTCTGTCAATAAGTATCCTACCATACACTTTTCCTATTATACTAAGAAGACATATGCCCCTATGATTACCACACACTTCTTTTTCTCCTTTCCCTTTGTACAAGAGGATAATTATACATGACTTCCAATCCTCCGGGACTCTACCTTCCTCCCAGGCCAATCTGCACATTTTCCACATCCATTCTACTACTATCTCTCCCCCATACATCAGCATTTCACGACACGCTCCATCAATTCCTGGGGCTTTCCCGAATTTAACTTTCTTCATTGCTTCCATAACTTATATCCTACTGATTTCTTCCTGTCTTCTCACCTCCCTCCTCCTCCCAGCCATTACCCAGCCACTTATACTCGCATTATTTCCATCCTTTATGTTCAACAATTCCTTAAAGTGTTTTCTACATCTGCTCACTTTTTCTCCCTTCTCCACTAGTAATCTACCATTTTTATCTTTCACTCCCCTGCTAACTTCACTTCCACCCTGTCTTACTCTTTTCACCTCTTTCCAGAACATTTTCTTACAGTCCCTCCACTTTACACTCAAGTTCCTTCCAAATTCCTCATCCTCTCTCTTCTTACTCTCTCTTACTAATCTTTCCACCTCTCTCTGTCTTTCTATACAAGTAACTCTCTCTTCCGCCTCTCAACTTCTTCCACCCCCCTATTTCTCATCCATTCATTGTATGCTTTCTTCTTTTGTGCCACAGCCTGTTTCACCTCTACATTCCACCACGCTGTTCCTTGCACACCCCTCCGTCTTCTCTTTATCCCACACACCACATCACATGCTGCACACATTTCTTCTGTAAATATCCTGCACACACCTTCCACGTTCCCCATCTGCTCCAATTCATATTTGCCCAATCATTCCTCCACTTCTCTCTTATGCTCAGTCTTTTTCTCATCCTCTTTAACCTTTCCACTTTCCTTACAAATACTCCTTCTTCCCGTCCTTCACTTCTTCTATTTCTCCATCTTACTTGCATTCTAATTCTGGCCACCACCAAGTAGTGGTCAGAAAGTCCACTCCTCCAACCTCTATAAGCTCTTACATCCATTACATATTTTCGCATCCTTTCATCCACACACACATAATCAATCATTGCCTTCCTTTCATTCAGTTCACCACCCACCCTTCTCATCACTCGCCATGTATACCTGTGGATCATCTTGTGCCTGAAGAGGGCATTGGCTATCACCAACCCCCTCCCAGCACAAATGTCCACTAATGCACTGCCATTCTCATCTATCTCAGCAGGCACACCCCACTCACCAACTATTGCATCCACCTTCACATTCCCTACTTTACCATTCCTATCACAGATCAAAAACACTCACTCATTCCTTCCAAACTTTTCCATGCACACTTCCACATTTGTCCAGAACTCCTCTCTCACTCTGCTTGCACGATCTAGCGTTGGCACATACACACACACAATCGCCCACATTTGTATTCCAACTTTCAATCTTACCCACACAGTCCTTGACCCAACTGATCCATACTCTCTTATGCTCTTCTTCCATCATTTACTCACAACTAATAATTAAAATTACAATGCAAGAAAATAATGAAATAAAAATTATTACATATATATATATATATATATATATATATATATATATATATATATATATATATATATATATATATATATATTGTTACATAGCCTATGATTTCATCATCCTTTGCATAATTCTAACATAGAGTATGCTGCATGTTTGATCACGATTCGCCTCGTGGCTTCCATAGTGCGTGTTCTACCTCACTCCCCCCCTCCTCCCTTATAGTAGAGTAAGTCGTTCTTTCTGTTGTTCAGAGCAGGAGTGTCAACTCTTTCTCCCCTATGGCTTCATTCGCGCGTCCTTCTTACAAGTTGTATCAAGCTCTGCCGGCCCCTATATAATGAGCTCAGTCTCTGCATTAATTGCCACTTAGATCTACTCCTCATTTTGTTCACATCTCTGTCCTCCTCTGTATAGTTGTTATTATTTTTGTGAGTGCTCACGAAGTCTCCAACCATCTAGCTGGTGTGTAATTTGAGTATAAGTGTTATTACATTTTTTCTTGTACTGTATAGCATAAGGTGTTAATTCGTAGGCCTGGTGAGGTTTTTGTGATTAATGTGGAGTTTTACTGTCAGCCAGTAGTAATAATATTTTGTATCTGTAATAATATATCTTGCATTAACGGAGCATTATCCGGTTTTCTCATTTTATCAGGGCTGACTTAGATAAATTTACTCTTGCTAATTTCGTGTTAATAGTGGCAATTGCAGTTAACCATATATTTAACATGTTTTTGCCATTACATTATCCTTATGAGTCCTGAATGTTTAGTTGTTAGTTTGAGCATTAAACTTTAGCTTGTAATTTTACCTAACTCTTTTGTTTTGAACCTGGAATTTTGTGGGACAGTTTTCTCTATTCCGTAACATAAATTTGGCGACCTCTTATCAGGATATTCAGGATATTATCATAAGGATATTGCTTGATATTTTGTGACTGTGATTTATTCATGATGTCTACTATTACTACTCTTGATGAAGCCAAAGATTTTTTGTCAAATGTGCAAACAGTGTGTGATGTAGAAAACAGAACAATGAATGAACTTAAGCTTGTTACTCAACAATTGGGAATTGCTGTTTGCTCTCATTATTCTAAAGATCAAATTGTTGACATAATTAATAAAAGCTTGTTTAATTTATTTCCTCCAGATGAGCAAACGCAGACTGAAATAGCTAAGTTACCGCTAGCCCTGCAGGAGGCTCGTGCTAAGGAGGCTGAATTTCACGCACAAGTTGAACTTGCTAGGATTCAGGCAGACCATGAGTATCGCATGAAACAACGTGGAACTGGATCATCTAGCTCTGATAATTTTGATGTGGCTAAAAATGTTAAACTTGCCCCTCCTTTTAATGAATCTGATTTAACAAAGTATTTTCAGTTGTTTGAGAGGGTAGCTATAGGCTTTAATTGGCCCAAAAAGTATTGGCCAGTACTCCTTCAAACTGTTCTCACTGGTAAAGCTCATGTAACTTATGCATCTTTGCCTCAGGATCAATCTGATAATTATGATGTAGTTAAGAGCTTGATTCTTAAGGCCTATGAGCTTGTTCCTGAAGCCTATAGAGTAAAATTTAGGACAACTTATATGCAAGATAAGCAATCCCAAGTTGAGTATGCAAAAATCAAAGAAGATCTGTTAGAGCAGTGGTTAAATTCTAAGAATGTGGATTCTGATTTTGGTAAATTTAAGCAGGTGATTTTGCTGGAGGACTTCAAAAGGTGTATTAATAATGATGTAAGCCTATATCTCGATGAGAAAAGAATAGATAATTTGTCTGATGCTGCAGTTTTAACTGACGAATATGTTCTCACTCACAAGAGATATTCTAAAGAAAAAAGGAAAGCTGAGAGTAAGTACGTTGCCTCTACTCAGAGTACAGGTAACAGGAAAGAGAATAAAGATGATGTTTCTCAGGAAGTAAATACCAGCTTCACATCCAGATTTCAGAAAAGTAAATGAACTTATTGTAGTAAGCTTGGTCATACTACGGAGAAATGTTTCAGGAGACAGCGTGATGTGAACAAAAAGGAGTCTTTAAATATTCAGTCAATTGGTTTAGTGTCCACCCTTAAGAGTTCCCAGAATTCTTTAACCGAGTTAACTGAACCTGCTTTGAGGGGTAAATTAAATTCTCATGATGAAGCTCCTCTTTTGAGCAGTAACGTGGGTGACACTCTCAAAAGTTCATGTGCTAATTTCCTGTCTGATGGTTTTGTCAGTCCTCTGGACAGTAATAACAGGAAATCAGTTAAAATATATCGTGATACAGGTGCTTGCCAATCCCTTATGCTGACCAGTGTTCTAGGCTCTAATGTTAATTCCTCTGATGAAACTGTAATCTTACAAGGTGTAGGGAATAATTACTTCTCTGTCCCTCTGTGCAGAGTGAATTTAGAGTCTGGTTTTGTTAATGGTTCCGTTATGGTTGGGTTGGTTGAGACACTCCCAATGTCAGGTGTAACTTTCTTACTTGGAAATGATATTGGTGGAAGTCAAGTGTGTCCAGCTCCTCAGTTGTCTAGTGAACCAGTGACTGCGACCCAGGATTGTCATGTCCCTGAAGTGTTCTCTGCATGTGCTGTCACTAGGGCTAAGTCTAAAGTTACTGGTGGCTTAGAGGATAATGATGATGATGATGTTATCCTAGCTGACACTTTTCTTGCTAATTTGGACCACTCACCAGATGAGGCAGTACCCCGTAGTGTTGATAATTTGTCTCGTCAAGAGTTGGTTGAGTTGCAGGTTGCTGACCCTGAGTTGAAAGGTCTAGCTAACTCTGCTTGCAGTGAGGAAGAGTCAGCTGGTGCTTCTACTTGTTATTATATAAAGTCAGGAGTACTCATGAGAAAGTGGAGACCCCCAACAGCATCAGCCGACTGTGAATGGGAGGTTGTACATCAAGTTGTCATCCCTTGTGTTTGTAGGCAGGATATCATTTGAGTGGCTCATGATTCCAGTTTGGCAGGACACCTTGGAGTGAGGAAGACTGTGGCACGCATTTTGAAACACTTCTACTGGCCGGGTATCTTCAGAGATGTTTCCTGGTACTGTATGTCTTGTCACACCTGTCAAGTTGTGGGGAAGTGTAATCAGACCGAAAAGGTTGCACCTCTAGTTCCCATTCCTCCTTTTGAGGCGCCATTCACCCGTGTGTTGGTGGATATTGTGGGCCCTCTTCCTAAGACTTCTTCAGGATTTTCTTATGTGTTGACCCTGATTGATATGGCTACTCGTTATCCTGAAGCCATTCCACTTAGAAATATCTCAGCAAAGAACGTGGTTAAGGAAATGCTAGAGTTCTTCACAAAGTTTGGTCTGCCCAAGGAGGTACAGTCAGACCGGGGAAGTAATTTCATATCAAATGTTTTCAAGCAGTGTCTGAAAGAGTTGGGCATCACCCAGATCACGTCTTCAGCTTACCATCCCCAGACCCAAGGAGCGTTGGAGAGATATCATCAAACACTCAAATCGATGCTCAAGAAATACTGTTTGGAACATCAGAAAGACTGGGATAAAGGTCTTCCATTCGTTGTATTTGCCGCAAGAGAATCTCCAAATGAATCACTGGGCTTCTCATCCTTTGAACTACTGTTTGGCCATGAAGTAAGATGACCCCTTAAGCTACTCAAGGAATGCTGGCTGTCGGAGGAAGATGACGTCAACCTGCTAGAGTATGTGATGAAGTTCAGAGAATGGCTGTCCACTGCTTTACAGCTGGCGAGAGAGAATTTAGGAGCTGCTCAGGAGAAGATGAAGACTTGGTATGATAAGAAGTCCAGGTTACGCCACTTTCAGCCAGGAGATCAGGTTTTGATTCTACTACTAGTGCATGGGCAACCTCTTCAAGCCAAGTTTAGTGGTCCTTATTTCGTGGAGAAGAAACTCAGTGATGTCAACTATGTCATCGCCACACCAGATCGTAGAAAGAACAAGCAACTTTGTCACATCAACATGCTAAAGTTATATCACAGGAGGGACGAAAATAACCCAGTCTGCACTGTAGCTGTTCCACCCGAGTCTGCAAGTGAAGTTCTCCCATGCAGCATGAGCCTGAGTGATAGTTTGGGGAAGAATCCTGATATCATGAATGATATCCAGACTAAGCTTTCTCATCTAGCTCCCGAGGAAAGGCAGGAGTTTTCGGCATTACTGCAGGAGTACCCGCAAGTGTTCCGTGCCACTCCAGGAAAAACCACTGTGTTGATGATTGATATCGATGTTGGAGACGCAAAGCCAATTAAACTGCCTCCTTACCGTGTGAACCCAGTGAAAGTTCCTCTCATCCAGAAGGAGCTTGGCTACCTGTTGAACCACAGGATGATCGAGCCCTGTCAGAGCGAGTGGAGTTCTCCTGTCACTCTAGTCCCTAAGCCATGTGGGTCACAGCGGCTTTGCATCGACTACAGACGTGTTAATCAGATAACCAAAACAGACACTTACCCTCTCCCTTGCGTGGAAGATTGCATAGACAAGATCGGAAAGGCTAGGTACATAAGTAAGTTTGATTTGTTAAAGGGATACTGGCAAGTACCTATGACTGAACGTGCTAGGGAGATCTCATGTTTTGTAACACTAGGAAAGACTTTTGCATGTTCGGTAATGCCATATGGTATGAAGAATGCACCAGCCACATTTCAGAAGCTGATGAATGTTGTAACAGAGGGTTTGGCAGGGTGTGTTGTTTATATTGATGATGTATTAATCTTCAGTGACAACTGGAAAGATCACCTATGCCATGTCAGTAAATTTCTTGAGCGTTTGGTTCAGGCTAATCTTGTAGCTAATTTATCAAAGTGAGAGTTTGGTCAAGCTAAAGTTCAGTACCTTGGGTACGTAATTGGTGATGGACATGTTGCACCACCAGCAGCTAAAGTTCAGGTTATAAGTGATCTTCCCAGACCTTAAAGTAGGAAAGAGCTACAAAGATTTTTGGGAATGGTAGGTTATTACAGGAGATTTGTTCTTAACTTTTCAATTTTTGTATCACCACTTACAGACCTACTGAAAAAGAGGGTTAAATCTGTCTGGACCGATGACTGTGAATCCTCTTTCAGCAAACTTAAAGCTATCCTATTAAGTCAGCCAGTGCTCGCTACTCCAAATTTTGCTAAGCCTTTTAAGATGGCTGTTGATGCAAGTGATACAGGAGCTGGGGCTGTTTTGCTGCAAGAGGATGATCAGGGTATTGAACACCCAGTATCTTATTACAGTAAGAAGTTCACTCCACCTCAAAAGAACTACTCAACTATTGAGAAAGAGCTTTTGGCCTTGATTTTGGGTTTACAGCATTTTTCATTTTATTTGTGTTCTGTTTTGACCCCATAGTCATTCATACCGATCATAACCCACTGAAATTCCTTATTAAGTTTAAAGATAAAAATCAGAGATTGACAAGATGGAGTCTACTTCTTCAGGAGTATTCATTAGACATACAACATGTCAAGGGGAAAGAAAATGTTATTGCAGATTGCTTATCTAGACTTTAGACAGATTGTTTTAGAGTAATAAGAAATTTCCTTTGTAAATTTCTTTTTCTTTGTGGGGAGGTGTTACATAGCCTATGATTTCATCATCCTTTGTATAATTCTAACGTACAGTATGCTGCATGTTTGATCACGATTCGCCTCGTGGCTTCCATAGTGCGTGTTCTACCTCACTCCCCCCCTCCTCCCTTATAGTAGAGTAAGTCGTTCTTTCTGTTGTTCAGAGCAGGAGTGTCAACTCTTTGTCCCCTATGGCTTCATTTGCGCGTCCTTCTTACAAGTTGTATCAAGCTCTGCCGGCCCCCATATAATGAGCTCATTCTCTGCATTAATTGCCACTTAGATCTACTCCTCATTTTGTTCACATCTCTGTCCTCCCCTGTACAGTTATTATTTTTGTGAGTGCTCAGGAAGTCTCCAACCATCTAGCTGGTGTGTAATTTGAGTATAAGTGTTATTACATTTTTTCTTGTACTGTATAGCATAAGGTGTTAATTCATAGGCCTGGTGAGGTTTTTGTGATTAATGTGGAGTTTTACTGTCAGCCAGTAGTGATAATATTTTGTATCTGTAATAATATATCTTGCATTAACGGAGCATTATCCGGTTTTCTCATTTTATCAGGGCTGACTTAGATAAATTTACTCTTGCTAATTTCGTGTTAATAGAGGCTATTGCAGTTAACCATATATTTAACCTGTTTTTGCCATTACATTATCCTTATGAGTCCTGAATGTTTAGTTGTTAGTTTGAGCATTAAACTTTAACTTGTAATTTTACCTAACTCTTTTGTTTTGAACCTGGAACTTTGCGGGACAGTTTTCTCTGTTCCGTAACAATATATATATATATATATATATATATATATATATATGTGTGTGTGTATGTGTGTATGTAAGTGTGTATGTCTATATACATGGATGGATGTGAATATATATATACAGTAATCCCTGTACTATCCAGACGCCCAGATTCCGGACATCCCCACTTACCAGACATAATCGTCCCGGGATCCAATATTCCCAAAATGGTCCGAAAACTGCAAAAAAAAAAAAAAAAAAAATTGACTTTTTCCTGCCCGTAATTTAAACTTGGTGTGCGCGGCTTGGGCTAGCTTTGTTTTGGTGTGTCATTCCTCTAACTTCTGCTAGAGCACCCCTGCATCCTCCCCATTTCAACCCTTCTCTTGTCGCGAGTGTATGCTCATCGTCACAGCTGCCCACGTGCTCGCTTTTGTGATGGTCCCTTACCTGCTGCAGGTACACCTGCTGCTCTCGTGCCTCTCCTTCGTGTGTGTGATGATGGCCCCGCCGCCTGAGAATAGGAAGAGAGTGGTTTTGACTCTGGAGAAGACGAGGGAGATATTGGAGAAAGTAGATGCAGGATGGTCTTCGTCACGCATCCTTCATGGGTTCAACCTGGCCCGATCTACTTTGTGTGATATCAAGACATCCCGAGAGAAACTCATGCAGTACACGGCTGACTTCTCGTCAAAAAGTAAATGCAACATGAAGAGGAAGATGATGTTTACTCCCAAGTTTGCTGAAGTCGACCGCTCCACATTAATTTGGTATCGACAGCAACGTGCTGCTGGTGTGATGGTACGTGGTACGGAGCTGAGGGCTGCTGCTGAGAAGTTCGCAAGGTTTCACAATGCCCTAGACTTGAAGGCATCCGAGGGTTGGCTCTTCGCGTTCAAGTTACGAAATGGCCTTACCAACCGTAAGTCTCATGGCGAAGCTTTGGACGCTAATGAGGATAGAGTAGAGGAGTTTCAGCACAAGGTGAAGGCCTTGATCGACAGGGAGGGCCTCACTCTCGGTCAAGTCTACAACGCTGACGAAACTGGTTTATTCTATTGCTCTTTGCCTACGAACACTCTAGCTGAGGAGACGGAGAAGCGTGTACCTTGCTGCAAGCTCTCCAAGCAAAGGATATCTGCTTTGTGTTGTGCTAATGCTAACGGCATACACCGGCTTAAGCCCGTTATTGTTGGCTGTGCAAAGCAGCCTCGGTGTCTTCGTGGGGTGATGGATGTCCTTCCTGTCGTCTGGTACCATTCCTTGAAGGCATGGTTCACAGCCCACATCTTCAAAGACTGGTTCCACGGCCATTTCATCAAGGAGGTCATACATAACCAGATGGAGAAACTGGGAATCCCAAGCAACCAGGTAAAGGTCCTCCTTCTCCTCAACAATGCACCTGCCCACCCGTGTGACAAGGACTTGGTGGCTGAGAATAGCAGCATTAGGTGCATGTTTCTGCCACCTAATACTACTGCTCTCATCCAACCAATGGATCAAGGAGTGATCATGGCAACGAAGCGGCTATACCGACGGAAGTTCCTGGACGAGGTGATGGTTGTTCTCGAGGACGAGGATGAGCGCAGGGAGGGACGGGACAAGCAAGGTCAGCGGACTTTGGAAAACCTTCGCCGCTACAGCATCAAGTCTGCCATTTACAACTGGGCCAGTGCATGGAAGGAAATCCCTGTCAAGACTAGAAAATGGTTGGTCTCGTCTGCTTCTTGGAAAGGATGTGGAGCACAGTTTCCTAGGTTTGGACGTGGATAACTTCCATGCACGTCTATGTGAGCATGGGGACGATGTTGATGTGGACGAAGTACATGAGTGGTTGGATGACGATGAGGGCGATCCTGGGTATCAGACCCTGTCTGATATCGAGATCACATCATCAGTTACACTTGTCAGTGCCCAGCTTGAAGATGCCGATAAGGATGGCAACTATGATGCGGACTCCTCTCAGCATGACACAACTCCAGCCATCCCCAAGCTGAGCACACTCCGGGAACACCTAGAGTTCGTTCTGGACTACCTGGAACACCCGGACTGCGACAGGGGATGGGGCCCTTGGGACTTGTGGAGGAAGTGCGTGCTTTCAGGCAACGCATCATTAACCATCAGAATCGTCATTCCTTGTGTCAATCAACGATTGACAGCTTTTTCAGGCCTGTGACCCCCACTGTGCCCAGCGCTGGTTCCACTCCGTTGCCTCCCCAAGACAGGCCCTCATGCTCCAAGCCACAGCCCAGCACATCAGCCACGGTGGAGTCACGGCTCGACGTGAGTTTGCGCCCATCATCAGAGTCGTCTGCGTGGGTACGCCATCACCATGACCCAGCGACGCACCCCTAGGTCACCTCCCTGTGATACTCTCAGACTCTGACAGTGATTAAACGGCAAGAACTTCTCCACTAGACCACATGGGAATTTAGTGTTGTGCAGTGAAAGAATAACAGTGCATACAGTATTGTTAAGAAATTAGAAATCTGAGTGAAAAGACAAACAAGTTTTGGACTGTAAATTTATCGTAAATTAACTTGAGTGTGTTTTGTTTAGAAAATGGTTTTATGAGTGGAAAGACTTAAAGTGCAGAGTGCAACACTTATTAAGTTACAATGGAGCATAAATAAGACAAGAGTGTGCAGTGTAAAGAGAATGGACTTCTGAGTGCGAATGACTAAGTTAAGTGCAAGACTTCATGAACAGTGTACTGCAAGTGCTTCAGGAAATCCTTCTTACTGTCAGAGTCTGAGAGGAGGCGGTTATTCATCGAGATGGTGATGGACTTGCTGTAAGTAAGCAGAATGTTTCATACTGTACTATACTGTATTTTCCATACTGTATTTACCTTAAACATCTCATTTCACTCTTTTATGTCCCTTATTGGTGTGAATATGTAGTGTCTTAGGTGCTATGCATGTGCAGTACGGAGGTGTTTTTCTGAGTTAGGCTAGGTTAGGGTCCATAACTACCAGTCCAGGAGCCAGGGACTTGTAATTACCCAGAATGTTTAATATTGTATAAACCTACCTCAAAAACCTCATGTTATGGTTCTTTTGCATTTATTTCAGTCTTTTATGTCCCTTATTGGTGTGATTTGGGTCTTAAGTAGGTGCTATGCATGACCAGAGGGAGTTGTATAGGTGTTTTTCTGAGTTAGGGTCCATAAGTACAAGTCCAGGAGGCTGGTGTCCACTATGAGGACAGGACCACTTTCCGGACTTGCCTTTGGTCCTATTACGTTGGATAGTGGAGGGATTACTGTATATATATATATATCTATATATATATATATATATATACATATAGATATATATATATATATACTGTATATATGCCTTAACCCGTCATGTCCTGAGCTATTTCGCACCTCCGACACCCCCCAATCCCGAGCTATTTTGGAAAAAAAAAATTTTGGATAAAAACCTATGCTTTTGGTGAGAAACATCAAAAATTCATAGAGAAATCGCTCACCTGAGGTTTAAAATACTCGATACAGGTAGCAGTACCTCCTTACCTTACTGGGTTTTCTATCAGGCTGGCTCCAAAGAAAACGAGTTCTATGGGAGGGAAACTATTCCACACCACTCATAAACGGTATTTATTTATTTGGTACGAAGTTATATGTAGCACAAGAGGATATTGGTTTTCAAACAGTAATATAGGCATTATAAGCATTGTTTCACTCACTAACTCATCAACATACCTGACTTTTTTTGGCGACATTACCTGATCATCATTCCTGACTGTTTCGTCATCTAATGCTATGTAAACTTTGTCCTCCACATTGTCATCAACTGGGGAATCACTCTGGCCCTAAATGTCTTTATTGGCGGAGTCACTGGTAACAGGTGAATTGCCGAGACAATGGCATGCCGGGGGAGTGGAGGTTATGTGGTGTAAGGCATTTTCCCTGCCTGGCATCTTGCAGAGGAATAGAGGAAGGTGTCCCATGTATACGTACAAAAAATCATGCGCAAAAATTGAAAATTGTGTAAATTATGAACCTTGCAATTGCACGACGTACCAGTACGTCGACGGGACTAGCTGTGACAAAATGATGCGACATACTCATACATCGATGGAATGCCTCAGGTTGATCACCAGGGGCTTCGGCCTCAATGGTGGATAGGCAAAAATAAAATCAGTCTGCTCCCAGCTCTTAGGGGGATGTTGCATTCTCTTGTTTCTCCTTTAGAATTCGATTTATGTTTTTCTTTTGATATTTGGATGTCATACTCAGAATAGATGAAAAGAAAACTGCCACAAGATGTAACAATTCACAGCTTTGCCTGTGGGTGTGAGTGACTCCATGTACCTTAGTTTTACAAATATGAACAATAGCTGCTAACAAAATTACTGTTTTAGTATTATAAGCACCTTTGCTATGCTAATGATATGTAACAACTGTTCCATATTGCAGTAGAGCCTATATATTGATTTCGTTAAAGCCTTACATGCAGTAGAGTCTATTTATAGATTATGCTAAAACCTTGCATAATGCGGTGTAATGATATTTATGGTGCAGTCCTGTGGTCAGGAACGTCTATATATTGAAATTTTTTTTTTTTTTTTTTTTTTAGGGGCTTCTCTCCAACTGCTGCCTCCGGCTAAGAGTTAATAACATGGTTAACATGGTTAGCGCTAGTGCCACAGTGAAATTAATTTTATTTGGTTACAACACCATAATATATATTATTGTCATCCAGATCTTAATATTCTAATGGATATTGTGAATGCAGGAATGGTCAAAGTAAAAAACTGAAGTATAACCAGTAAACTTATTTTAAACTTTAATAAAACTCAGTTTATTTTATTTAACTGAAACAAAAACAAGCCTCAAAACTCATAGTCTTTTTGGAAAAGGAAATACTATACTATACTGAGGGAAGAAAATAAAACGAAATTTCATTATGTAATGGTCGATAAAAGATTAATATGGGAGAGTCATAATTACAGTATATGCAAAACAGAATAAACAAATCAATTCATGTAAATTGTGCATGTGCTTACCCATTCTATTATCTAACTATTTCAGGCACTGCAAGTAAAACAAAAATAGCCATAAGTTGTGGCTCAGAAAAAGATGCTACGTACTATTACATTTAAGAACTACTGTACTGTTACGCAACTAGTAAGCTTTTCTCCAATCTTAAGTCCTCAAAATTTTAAGACATTATCATATAATTATTGTTGTGCTCTCTTGGTGTTAGGTCAGTACATAATCACATTGATAACAATATATTTAAATACAAGTACAAATGAAAGATACAATCTCAAAAGCATTAACTCTTTGGAAACTCTACTTACGTTTTCAGGCAGTAAGTCGCGAACGTCTGTAAGGTACTGGGAAGTAAAACTCTGGAATGAACTACCATTGAGTATAAAAGACAAGCCTACTCTTGCCAGCTTTATGAACATTCTTGAATATTATTTGTTGTCAAAATATGCACAGAGTCACATGTATATACCAATTACCTGTAATCATAATTCCTGGTTAATTTTCAAACAGTATGAAACTGCAACTTGTAGTGCTACTATTATTATTCGAGATTCATATTATGTCAATGAATCGATGGATATAACATTTCATATGTAGCCTATAGTACAATAAGAAGTGCATGCATACCTGTGCGTAAATGTTTGTACGTGTATGGATCTCTATGTTGTACAGGTGTTCATATATATATATATATATATATATATATATATATATATATATATATATATATATATATATATATATATATATATATATATATATATATATATATATATATATATATATATATATATATATATATATATATATATATATATATATATATATCAGTATACGTCTTAATTATTTTTGGAGTAAAAGTACGCATAGATCTGAAAGTATATCTTAACATGGAAGTAATATGGATTTAGCTGGTTGTTTTGTTAACATTATGAACAGTCCATTGTTATTGCAATTGAGTAAGAATTATAAATATATGTATGTATTTTTTGCATGTGTGCATGCACGCGTGCATGTGTATATTTATTTTTTTTTTAAACAAAGGACGAACAGAGGAAGGAAAAACAAATTAAATAAAAAGTAATCCTTACACCATATAACAGATGTTCTCCATTCATTAACCCATCATGTTCTGAGGTTTTCCGCACCTCCGACATCCCCCAATCCCGAGATATTTTCGATGTTTTTTTTTTTTTGGCTAAAACCTCCGCTTTTGGTGAGAAACATCGAAAATTCATAGAGAAATCGCTCACCTGGGGTTTAAAATACTCAATCCAGGTAGGAGTTCCTCCTTGCCTGACTGGGTTTTCTAACATGCTGGCACCAAAGAAAACTAGTTCTATGGGAGGGTAACTATTTCACACAACTCATACACAGTATTTGTATATTTACTTGGTATGAATTTATATGTAGTATGAGAGTATATTGATTTTCAAGCAGTAATATAGGCATTATAAGCATTGTTTCACTCACTAACTAATCACCATGCCTGACCTTTTTTTGCCACATTACCTGATCATTATTTCTGACTGTTTCTTCTTCTAATGCTATGTAAACTTTGTCCTCCACATTGTCATCGATTGGGGAATCACTCTGGCCCTGAATATCTTTACTGGCCAGGTCACTGGTAACAGGTGAATTGCCGAGACAATGGCGTGAGGGGGGGAGGGGGGAGGTTATGCGGTGTAAGGCATTGTCCCTGCTTGGCATCTTGTAGAGGAAAAGAGGAAGGTGTCCCGTGTATACGTACGAAAAATCACGTGCAAAAATTGAAAATTGTGCAAATTAGGGACCTTGCAATTGCACGACGTACCGGTACGTCGCCAGGACTGGCAAATGCAAATCATTGCAACATACCCATACGTCGACGGGACGGGGCGGGTTAAAGAAAAATTATGTAACTGTTGGACTTGAACTGCTGTAGGTTGAAGTCTGAGAGGAAACTATTCTCAGTTAGCGAGTTCCAAAGAGATGCAGTTCGGGGAAAAAAGAATTCTGATCGGCAGAAATTCTGCAAAATGGCAGTGTGACAGTCCAGTCATGAACATTATCAGATACCCGTGTAGCACGGGGGAAGGCATGGAGAGGTGGCATAATGGATGCAACGTCGTCTCACCATTTGCCATAAAATTATCTGTAAAATAACGCAAAGGAGGCAACAGTCCTTCCTACTTGTAGGGTATGTAGTTCATTTGTAATTGCTGGGTGATTAATTAATCTTATAGCTTGTTCTGAATTTATGTCCAGTTGTTATAGTGCAACCTCTCCACATCCACTTCACAAGGATGAACTGTATACCAGATGAAAGAGCACATGGCTCTTGTAAAATATAGCCAACTGCTCGTTAACGAAAAATTTACGGATTCTGTACAATAATCCAAATCTCTCTGAAGCAGCTTTAGCATGTGTTCTTAAATAAGTTCCAGCTGAGGGTACTGTTAAGTGAAACTCCGAGAATTTCAATACTTTTAGAGATAGTAAAATTAGTAATACTGAAGGTAATATACGTATCAGGCACTGCCTGTCAATAATTGAATAATATATATTTGATTTTCTTAGCATTAAATGACACAATGTTACTTTGTCCCCATTCAGTGATCTTGAAGATCTCCATTTACGAAGATTGCTGTTCTGACTTGCGAGTTAGAGATATTAAACTTAGTGAATTGGTGCTTAAGTGTGAAGGAGCTGTGAAATGTAGTCACCTGCACATGAGTGATTGGGATTATGGGTGACAAATTGATCATTAATATGAATAAGGAATTGGGTAGGAGCCAGGACTGAACAAAAATGACAAGCAAAATACTTTTATAGTTACAGGCATGTTTTTTATTATTAGTGACTAGGATGCTTCTGCACTCCCGTGACAAGCTTCTCAAACTGAGGTAGTGTTTCCTTCTCCAAAGCAACACATGTTACAGAATCAACATACTAAAGTGATTTTTTTGTTTCAGTTCTACCCAGGTCGAAAATCCTTGTCCGGGCAGAAAAGTTCTTCTCACCATAACCAGTGGCTGAAGGGCCTTCAAGGTAATTGAATTGTATTCAGGGAAGGCAAGTGATCTGACCCAATAGTCTTCATAGTAGGAGTATATCTCAAAAGGTGATTTTTTTTAACAGAAATCATAATGAAGTTCTATCTTCACTTCGGATATTTCGCCAATATCTGCATCCTTGATATGGATGGTGATAAATGGATTAACCAGCCCTATCTAATTTTCCAAATCCTAAAGATGTGTCGTGGCAACACAAAGTAATGCTACAGTTCAACAGTTTCCCCCAATCCTACGGTGTTGCCATATATATATATATATATATATATATATATATATATATATATATATATATATATATATATATATATATATATATATATGATCCCACTAACTCAGTGGTTCCCAGTCTTTTCCATTCCATGGCTCCTGAGGAAAACAGATATACTTTGTGGTCCCCACTCAGCCTACTTTATCTTTCTTTGAAGAACTAAACAGTAGATCTTCGACTAATGAACATATTCGATGAAATTCCAATAACTTGGGTTATTTGACTTAAGATGCAGTGCATGAACATACTGTATGTGGACACTGAAAAGTTGTCAGTTTATGCACATGATAAGGTTTAAATTATATGTTTGACAGTAGGGAGTTAATGACTGCGTCACACTAATGGCACAACAGCAGGCATCTTCAACATTTGCCACTTATATTGCTTGGATTTGATAATGATTAAAAAAAAAAAAAAAAAAAAAAAAGCTTCCAAGGGACTCGTCCACGAGAATTTCAGAAACATCCAGACAATCAATTTGCTGATAATAGAGTAGCAACCAAGTCTCAGCCATAACTCCATCAACAAGCTCATTCGAATGAGTCCTTAGTAGATGAGTCGTTTCAAAATTTAGGGAAATACTTTTCTTTGCCTCTAGATACGGTCTTCACGAAAAGGTTGACGGAAAAAGAAATTCCCAAGAAAATTTTGCTTCGGGGCGTTCTGTGATGACACGTGCTTATTATTATTTTTTTTTTTTAATTCATGCCCCCCTTCCTGAGAAAGATGTTATGGACTCTCACTTGTTCTCCTGGTCTCTCTGAGAAGGTTATATTTGTGTCAATTTGGGAAATAAACAGCTAAAACTGTAAAACCATGCATTGAAGAAAAATTATATATGAAATTTCTAGCTCCACCATCATTAAAAAGCAAGAGGAACGTACCAACCACTGTAATGGCAAAGCTTTTCGTATTAAGCATAGGAAATATATAAATATCAGACTAAATTGCGTCATTCACTCCTTATGATTCATTCGCCCTTTTTTCACCTCCAAAATAATGCCATCCACCCTTGGGTGAACCATTCTCTGGTTTAAGAAGCGCTGTTCAAACCATGTGGGGGTTGTGTATTGGGTGTGTGTGATCTAAATGATGGTTGAGTGTGTGCTGACTGTGTGTGATCTACATGCTTGTAGGGTGGTGCATTGGGTGTGTGTCATCAACATTATGGTTGGGTGGTGCGTTGGATGCGTGTGACCTAGACGATGTTTAAGTGGTGCTTTGGGTGTGTATAATCTAGATGATGGTTGGGTGGTGAGTTGGATATGTATTATCTAGATGATGGTTGGGTGGTGTGTTGGGTGTGTATGATCTAAATGATGGTTAGGTGGTGCGCTGAGTGTGTGTGATCTAAATGATGGGTGAGTTGAGTGTTGGGTGTGTGTGGCCTAGGTCATGGTTAAGTGTTACGTTGGATGTGTCTGATCTGGGTGACGGTTGGGTGGTGTGTTGTGAGTATGTGTGATCTAGAAAAATGATGTGATGGTGCGTTGTGTCTCCTTCAACATGGTTTGTAACAGGCAAACAGCGTCGTCTAAGCAACAGGATGGTGGGTTAACTTGTGAGCGAAGGCAACATTGTCATATACAGTATTCTGAGGTGTTATTACTGGATTAGTCAAGTAATTGACCCTGACATAGTTCCCCTGCAGTGGTCACAGACTGGTGCAGGCTTGGTCACTGCTGACCTGCAATAACCTATTCTCATAAACTGGGCTATATTTTGTAACACCTGTTTCTCAGCTTTTTATTTTTGCTTCACTTGAATGTCCTCTTCTATGATATTGATGCTACGAAGGTGCTACAAAGTCTCCAGTACCAACAAGGGCGTATTTTCTTGTTTACTTCATGTCACCAACAGACGACAATGTTCAGCTCATGGGAGATCTCTTGGAGTGATAGGGTTAATGAATGTTGTATGAAATTATTACGACTGAGATGAGAGTGATGTGTTTTCATGAAAAGGAAAGTGATTGGTGAAACATTTACGACAGTGACTTTTGTCTTATATCTGCGGTATTGATGCTTATGAATTACTTACAGTAGCGATGATAGTGATGCGTTTTCACGAAAGACAAAGTGATTTGTGCAATATTTATCCCAATAGTGATGGCTTGGAATATAGTCAGCTGGTTACTGCCTCAGTTAGTATCATCTCAGAAGTGATGTACATTATGACAGCGGAAAAACGTGCAGGAATGACACCAGAAACCTTCTGAGAGTGACGCTGGTGCATAGATGGTGTAAATAGTATGTATAAGTGCCTATATATAATAACTGCACAAAGTATTTTTTTTTTTTTTGACCGACTTTGGGCATAGGCTTCACAGCCTGCTCCCAAGGCCCAGTAGTCCTCCTGCATACTATACACCTCTGCATGTCATCACTTCGGCGCTAACACCGACCGTCCATATTGAGTACATGCTAGGGCTGTCTCATACAGGACTGGTGTAATGGTATTAGCGGGGATATTTTTACGACACGTCGGCGGGTCTTGTGGTAGATCAGTAAAGTCTAATTTAATGACATTCAAATCCTTGAACTGTTCACTGCTCCAGCGGGGATTTGAGCTTGGGTCCCGTAGGACTGCAGGCCACTTCTCTACCGATTGAGCCACCGCCTCCCCAAGTGAAGTAGTCAGAAGTGAACGGAAATCAAGTACGTATAAAGTATGAAAATGGTTTTGTATGGCATCGTGCGATAAGGAAGGGAACAGGAAGCGTCTAAAAAAAACTTGGTGGGGGAATATTTTCCCCACTAAAACACGTGAGCCACACATACCCCAGTGCACAGTGACAGCATGGCAGCATGGAACGATCGGAAAAAAGGGCGCAGCTGTGAGCTTAAGGCACCAGAGTGATGAGGCATGACCCAAGACGGCAGGAGGAGGAGGCAGGGAGTCTTGGGAAAAACTAGGGCTTTTAACATGGTGGTCCAAGGAGCGGAGCTCGAGGTGGCTTGCCTCATGCATGCACATACTGAAACCGTGGCTGGGCCCACCCATCCGATTGCAGGCCTGCCGAAAGCAAAAACGCTACCACCTAGCGACCTGGAGACACTTCCAGTTGAAAGAGTTAATGAATAATATAAGCTTTACTTGAACTTCCTAGGTCGAACGGTTGCTGAGCTATGAGTGTGTGAAATAGGATTAGTTTGTGAAATTTGCCTGTGGTGCGAGAGCAAAGTGCGAGAAACGCCCGGAACCCAAGGGTTAACGGTTCACCCCTTTATACTGTCCTAATTTAGGAAAAATCATATGGAGGTAGCAGGAGGCGTCTGGCAATAGATAGATAGATAGATAGGAGGCTAAATAATTCTCTCTCTCTCTCTCTCTCTCTCTCTCTCTCTCTCTCTCTCTCTCTCTCTCTCTCCTTACTAATTTTCATTCTAAACCCATTCTTATCATCCCTTTTCACCTCTCCTTCCATTTTCATTATTTCTTATGTTTTGTAATAAACATTTGCCCTTTTATTTTTTGCCTCTTCCGCGTTTTATCATTATGCTCTTCCGTCTCCTTTCTTTTTAGTCTCTTTCCCTATTCTTTTTTAACACTGTTTTCCCCTTTCCCCCCCTTTTTGCTCTTCTTTTGTTATTATACTTTCTTCCCCTGTCCCCTTCTTTTTTTCCTAGTCTTCAATCATATCTTCATTCGCGTCTCGTTTCCTTCTTTTTACTTTCCTCTTTCTTCCTTTACTTGCTCCTTACTTCACGTTGCTCCTTTCCTTTTCTCCGACCTCCGTCGCCTGTTTATATTTTGTTTATTCATATGTATATTTTTTTCTTTATTTCACTACAGACTGCCACTTTCCTTCGTTCGAACTTTATTTCCTTTCTCATGCTTCCTTCTCCCCTTTCCTCTGTCATCACCCTTTTCGCTTTCTCATTTCTTTTCTTTCTCTTTGCCTTTCTCTTACCTGTTCTTTCGTCCCTATCTAATTTTTCGCCTTCCTACCCTCCCTTCTTTTTCCTTCCCTGCCCTTCCGTTCCTTCCTCTTTCTTCCCTGCCCCGTCTCCCACCACATTAAGATATAAACCTACTTGTCATGTCCAATTTTCACACTTCTTACTCACAAGCACGCCATCTCTCTCTCTCTCTCTCTCTCTCTCTCTCTCTCTCTCTCTCTCTCTCTCTCTCTCTCTCTCTCTCTCCTCACAAAACTTTCTTCTCTTCTCTTTCTCCACCTCCTCCTTATCAATCATGCTTCCCACCTAAATAAATATATACATTTTTCTCCCGTTATCTCTCGATACATTTCCCTGTTTTTCTGCTCATCTTTCCTCTTTTTCATACGATTCAATTCCTCTTTCCTTTTCCTACGTTTACATATAATTTCCTTTTCATGCACTTCCCTTTCCTTTTCTATTGTTCTTCCTTTATCCCTTCCCCTTTCTTTTCTTTTCTTCCTTCCTTCCTTCCTCTTACTCAATCGTCTTCCATTTCTCTTCATTATTCTTCCCATTATACACTTCCCTTTCCTTTCTCTATATACATTTTCCTATACATTACCCTCCCCCTTCCTTTTCATACACTTCCCAGCCTACTTTTTCCCTCCTCATACACCTTTCCTTCCTCTACTTTTCCTCCTTCTTCTTCATACTCTTCCATGCTCATCCTGCTCATCCTCCTCCCTCTTCCTCTTCTTACTCGTATGTTACACTCCACCCTCTTCTCATTTTCACTCGCTCGTTCAAGAATGGAAGTTCCTCTGACCCCTCTGATTACAGACCAATAGCTATCACGTCTTGTCAAACTAAAGTATTTGAAACAAATTAATAAGCACATTTTTTTGTTTACGTGTCCGACTCTGGGCAAAGGCTTCAGGGCCTATTCCCAAGTCCCAATAGTCCTCCTTGGGACCCAGTAGTCTTCCTACATCTCCACATGTCACCACTTCGGCTCTAACACCTACCATCCATACTGAATACATACTACGGCTGTCTCATACAGGACTGGTGTACTGGTGCTAGCGGGGATACTTTTATGACATGGCGGGTCATCTGGTAGATCAGAAAAGTCTACTTTTTAAAAAATTCAAATCCTTAAACTGTTCCCTACCCCTTGAATCCAGCAACTTTCTTAGTGATAGACAATATGGTTTTCTCCACTAAATATCCACCATTGACATACTGACACTCCTGACTCATACCATCCATCAGTGAATTGACCAATAGAAACTCATGCAATAGCCCTTGATATCTCTATAGCTTTTGACAGAGTGTGGCACCGTTCCCTGCTATCCAAATTCCATTGCTATGGACTAACGTGTTTTGTTCCTCCGCTTTCCTCATACCTCACAGAAAAATGTAGGTGATGTATATTCCAATTTCCACTCAGTTAATGCAGGTGTGCCACAAGAATCAGTTCTGGCACCAACCCTATTCCTAGTTCATACTGTATTATTGATATCTTATCTATCACCCACAGTCCCATCCATTCATGTGCATATAACACTTCACAGTTCATTCTCACTCAAACACCCATTCACAAAGTTTGTTGTCTCTAACTCTCCAATCAGTGCAGAAATTTCCGTAACTCGACTTATCTAAGATCACTGAATGGGGACAAAATAACTGTCTCATTTAATGCTAGTAAAACACAAAAGCATAAAATTTACTAATAGACAAAAACTGCCAGATTCGTATATTACCTTTAATGCTACTAATATTCTCATCTGAAAAGTATTGAAATTCTCATTGTTTCACTTAACAATGCATCAGCTGTCATAACACTAGCTAAATTACTTCAGAGGAACCTGAATTATTGTACAGAGTCCACTGACGAACATTTAACTGTAATTTATCAGAGCCATGTGCACTCTCAATTAGATTATTGCTCACCCTTGTGAAATGGATGTGGAGAGGTTGCACTAAAACAACTAGACAAAATTCGGAACAAAGTTGTTGGAATTACTAATAACCCTTCTATTACAAATAAACTACCTCCCCTGCGGGTAAGAAGGAATGTTGCCTTCCTTGCACTGTTTTACAGATACTTTAATGGCAAATGCTTAGATGAAGTCGTATCTATTGTGCCACCTCTTCATGCCTTCCCTCGGGATACATGGGCATCTAGTAGCGCTCATGACTGGAATGTCACACAGCCATATTGCAGAACTTTTTCCTATCAGAATTCTTTTATTCCCCGAATTGCATCTTTCTGGAACTCGCTTTCACGGAGTTGTTTCCCCCCAAAATTCAACCAACAGCTGTTCAAACCCAACTGCAGCAGATTTTTTATGAATGGAGGACGCCAGTAATCTGGTGTAAGGATTTTTGTTTTCTTCGTTTCTTTTTCCTTCCTCTGTGCTGTTATTTAAAAAAAAAATCAGGCACTATATTCATTCCTCATGATCGTCATAAACTTCCTTCTTTCTTCTCTTCATTACCTTTATTTTTTCTCCTCTTCATATACTTCTTTCATCCTCCTGTTCATACATTTCACGATTTCCTTTCCCTCTTCATACATTTCCATCCTTCCTCTTCTTTCACACTTCCCTCCTTTTCCTCTTTTTCGTTTTTCCCATTCTTTCTGTTCATGCATACCCCTTCCCACTCGTCCCTCCCCCATCTTCTTCATGCTCTCCGTCTATCCTCCTCTTGCCACTTTCCCACCTCTTCCTTCCCTCTCTTCCTCTTTTGTGTTACTTCCTCTCGACTCTTCTTTATTCTCTCTCTCTCTCTCTCTCTCTCTCTCTCTCTCTCTCTCTCTCTCATGATATCGATGGTGATGCATCCTGAATTTCAACCGCATAATCTTAGTGTAATTCTCTCTCTCTCTCTCTCTCTCTCTCTCTCTCTCTCTCTCTCTCTCTCTCATGAAGCGGTGGAAATACAATATGGTTTCTGGTTTCTTAGAGTACTTCTTCTGTCGGTAACAACGCACTTGGCTTACACCAAACGATTTTTGTTCACCTCGGAGAAATCAGCTATGAGGAGGTGGGAGTGGGTCGGGTGAATTGAATGGGCTCAGATGGGGGTGGGACAGGGCGTGATGAGTATACCCTATGAAGATGGGCCTCGCACGAAGGGCGGTGTTCACGGTGGGCAAAATTTCTCACAGAAACTACCTGAGGGTGGGGATTGGATATTAAAGGTGGATGAGGGGGAACAAAAGGTAGCTTAACACGACAGGTGGGGACTGTGGTGGAGCACGGCGGAGGTAACGCGTGCTGTTCAAATGGCCAATGCAGATCGTCCGGTATGGGCAAGACGTTCATTTAAATGAACTATTGATTCCATGCGTCTAATGAGGCAGGAAAAAAAAAAAGTCACTGTGCTGAAGAGGCTAAGAATGTTCAATGTCTGTTTCATCAAGACGCAGCCCCAAAACCCGAAACATGAATTCTCTCGCAACTACAAGCCCAGAGGATGCCGAAATATGCATTCATACTGATTCCGCAAGGACCTCAGAATACCGAAATAAAAGTCGAGACAATAAGGCATGGAGTAAGTTGTAAAGTTCCGTGTACTGTTCGAGTGCAGTTCAGACTTTTCTTCCATTATTCCATCCGTCGTCTTGAGAGGGTCGTTCCAGCGGTCTTACGAAGGCGTCAAAATTGTTTTCCATAAAACATGCTTCTCGCTCAGTTTAGCATCCTGCAGACTCTCTCCCTCGGCGACACTGGGGAAGAAGACCCGGAATCGTATTTACAAAGTATCCTAAGTTTAAGCTAAGTGTAAAATCGCTAGTGCACACGCTTGTTTGCACTCATACGTCATTAAATACTTCGCAAACAATTTTGGGTGATAAGCACGAGAAACAAAACGAACTGTGATAATAACTACTTGCAACGGTGACCTGCCTAGCGTAGAAACTGGTTAGGATTCTACATAAGTACGCCCCCGGACTTGTTCCTCGAAATTTACATGCCATCGCTTCTATTCCGAAATGGATTCAAAGTTGCCATAACGTCAGCATGGTTGGCACGATTTAGAAATATATATATAATAGTTAACATTCTCAAGTTCCTAGAATCTTTCTTACGACATAAGTCCGTTTGACGTAAAAAAAAAAAAAAAAGAGTTGACCTGACCATGCAGCGATTACTGTTGAAGGGATCAACACTACTACACTCACCCTCAGCCCTATTAAATAACTTAGCCTTACCTGGAATACAGAAATAGAGTTGTCTCGACCATGGGATTAAAAGGATATGAAGAACACAACAGAAAAGTTACAAATGCAAAAGTGAAAAAGTGAAGCATCATCTTCTAAACACGCTGTCGTCGTTAACCCTTTTCAAAGAAGGTCCTCACTTAAATATTTTAGCTTGGGTAGGCCTTACAACAAACGATATTATTCAACGCAGAGAAACCCGGACCAAAAAAAGTTTATTTTTACCTACTGTATATCATTTGAATAAAAAATGAATGGTCTGAGTCACAAACCTGGCAAAAATCTACTCTGAAGTGGACGGTTCCAAATCTTACAAGTTATTGTAGACTTTATTTACAGAGCTAATTCGTTGCTAGTTATTTCTGTATATGGAGTGTTCATATTCTAACATTCTAGTACATTAATATTCAGTTATCAATTGATCAAGTATTGATATTGCATTCTGACGATATTAACAAGACATCTACGGCACACAAGAGAATATGAAGGAGCAGGATGCAAAATAAATCGCTATGGACTAGGTACTAGAAAGTCTCTTCAGCCGACGAGAATACAGGCTTCTGTCATGTATGAACGTGGTGCTGAAAGAGAGAGAGAGAGAGAGAGAGAGAGAGAGAGAGAGAGAGAGAGAAATGCTGAAATCTGATACGTGTGAAACCAGACTGACCTTCTTTGAATCATGTCCAGCTGTGCTATGAAAAATATATAGACGAATAAAATAGTTGATGCTGTTGTTACTGCTACTGTTGCTGTTGCTGTTCCAGCTACTGTACCTTTACACTCATCTGTATGTGAACCCTACGGACGCCAGGAATTGTTTTCTTCGCATTTACTCATGTTGTCAAGGCTATCCTATTGAGTCGAACGCTAGATTAACTTTTTCATAGCTGACTTCTCCAAGGTGAACAAAAATCGTTTGGTGTGAGCCAAGTGCGTTGGTACCGACAGAAAGAGTACTTTAAGATACGCGGCGTAGTGAAAAATCTAGTTTATATCCCCATCCACTTCATGAGAGAGAGAGAGAGAGAGTCGGGAGGAAGTAACACACAAGAGGAAGAGAGGGAACGAAAAGAGGTGGGAGAGTGGCAATAGGTAGATAGACGGAGGGCATGAAGAGGAAGATGAGGGACTGAAGAGTAAGAAGGGATATGAATGAAAAGAAAGAATGGGAAAAATGAAGACGAGGAAAAGGAGGGAAATGTGGAAGAAGAGGAAGGAGGGAAGTGTATGAAGAGGAAAGGAGAAAGTGAAATGTATGAACAGAAAGATGAAAGGAGGAAGTATAGTTTATGAAGAGGAAATCAAATGAAGTTTATGAAGAGAAGAAAGAAGGAAGTTTATGAAGATGAGGAGGAATAAATATGGTGCATGAATTGGACGAGTGAGTGAAAATGAAAAGAGGATGGAATGTAGTGGACGAGTAAGAAGAGGAAGAAGGGAGAGCAAGAGCAGGATGATCATGGAAGAGAGTGTATGAAGAGGAAGAGGGAAAAGAAGAGGAAGGAAAGGTGTATGAGGAGGGAAAAAGATGGCTGGGAAGTGTATGAAAAGGAAGGGGGGGTGTATGGGAGGAATAAGGAAGAGAATTGGAAAACGAATGAGTAAGATAAAGGTTGGAAGGAAGAGAAAGAAAGAGGAAGGGATAAAGGAAGATAAAAAGAAAAGGAAGAGGAAGAGCATGAAAAGGGTGAGATTTGCACGTTTAGAAAGAGGGAAGAGGCAAAAAATCATATGAAAAAGAGAATGGATTAGCAGAAAATGAGGGAAATATATCTTGAGACAAAGGGAGAGAAATTTATAAATTTACTGAGGAGGGATGCATGTTTGATAAGGAGGAGGAGGGGGAGGGAAGGAAGTTTGATAAGGAGAGAGAGAGAGAAAGAGAGAGAGAGAGTGGTGTGTTTGTGGGTAAGGAGAGTGAAAATAGGACATGACAAGGAAGGTTATATCTTGAAATGGCTGGAGACGGGGGAGGGAAGAATGATGAAGGAGGGGAAGTGGTGGAAAGAGAAGGGAGAGGTTGGGAGGCGAGAAGTGAGAGAATAGACGAAAGAATAGGAAAGAGAGAGGTAAAGAGAAAGGAAAGAGATGAAAAAAAGTGAAAAAAGTGATAAGAATTGAAAATGGAGTAGGAAGCTAGAAGAAGGAAGGGAATTTGACACGAAGGATGTAGGTAGCTGGGAATGAAAAGAGGGAAAAAATGATACGGATAAACAGAAAAAAGGCGAATTATAAATGGTCACAGAGGAGAAAAGAAACGCCTAAATCTGAGGGAGGAATGAAGACCATGAAGAACACAAAGACCAAGTAAAGGAAGAAAGTCGAAAGAAAAAAGGGAGGAAACGAGACAAGATTGAAGATATGGCAGAAAACTAGGAAGAGGAAAGAAGGGGACGTGATACGGAAGAATAATGTTGACAAAAGAAGCCTGAAAAAGGAAAGTGAGAAAATAATGCTAAAACAAAGAATAGGAAAAGAGACTAAATGGAAAGATGAAAGAACAAAATTATAAAACAAGGAGACAGCAGAAAAAAAATAAGGAAAATATATTACAAAGCATGAAAAAAAGAGAAAATCAAAGGGACTGGAAAGAAATGAGGAACAGTGAAGAGACAGAGAATGAATGGAAAAAATAAGCTTATAATGAAAAATTTATGAGAGAGAGGGAGAGAGAGAGAGAGAGAGAGAGAGAGAGAGAATGATGGTAATGATGATGGAATATTCGTACGGAGGGAAGGACAGAAGAGGAAAATGCATCTGAAATGAAACGCCGAGAACTCGAGCCTCGAAGAGTCGCTTGGTATGCCTGCCAAGCCTTGTGCACGGACTTACCTCACGACAGGGTTCATTTTGGGTTGAAATGTCAGTCAGTCATTGCCAGACGCCATGTATCCCAAACAGGGTGGCCAAGGGCTTAGAGTTAATTGTTTTACAGGGAGGGGCACTAATCCTCCACCAACCCCACTTGACACGTAGGGATGCCAACAGCATCTGGTGTTCCCAGGCGGTCACCCATCCAAGTACTAACCAGACCCAACGTTGAAATGATTCTAAAGATAAACTGAAGTTGACCTCACATGACACTGACCTTTTTCCCTTTCACCTCGCTGACCTAATCATTACATCGTCCCTTCATACTGAATCAGTGAAAAAAAAATAAGTTTGGGCAAAATCCGTCGAGGGGTTCAGGAGATATCGCGCCCACACACATATGACCTTGACTCTTGACCCCCTTACCAGACTGACTTAATCAGCTCATCATCCCATCATACTCTATCACTGACAAAGTTTGGCTGAAATCCTTTGATGGGGGTCAGGAGATATTGCGCCCAAACCAATATGACCTTGACATTTGACTCTTTGATCTTGAGCTATTCACGTCATCGTCTTTTCATATATCACTGACAGCAGTTTGGTTGAAATCCATTGAGAGTTTCAGGAAATATCATGTTCACACCCATGTGACCTAATCAGTTCATCGTCTCATTATACTGTTTCACTGACAAAAGTTTGGTCGAAATCCTTCCAGTGGTTTAGGAGATACCGCGCCCACACCCATATAACCTTGACCTTTGATCATCGTCTCTTTATATTATTTCACTGACAAAAGTTTGGTCGAAATCCCTCCAGGGGTTCAGGAGATACCGCACCCACACCCATATGACCTTGACCTTTGATCCCTTGACCTTGCTGGCCTAATCAGCTCATCCTCCTTCCATACTGTTTCACTGTCAAAAGTTGGTCGAAATCCGCCGAGGGATTCAATAGATACTGCGCCCACAGTTATAAAATTAAGTCAAATGACTTTGCCTTTTGACCCTTGAAGTTGCTGACCTAATCAGTTCATTGCCCCTTCATACTGTATCATTCACAAAAGTTTGGTCGAAATACGTCGAGGGGTTCAGGAGATATTGCACCCACAAGGATGAACTAAGTCGACCCCAAATTACCTCAACTTTTGACCCTTTGACCTATCTGACATTATCAGTTCATCATACCATACTTTATCACGGACAAACGTTTGGTGGATATCAGTCAATGGGATCATGAGATATCGCACAAAAGTGTTACGCAAAAGTGTTACACACGCACGGACCCACGCACGTACGCACACACGGATCAATCACTTAATGCTTCCTCCACCATAGTTGGGCTGAGGCATAATGAAACTAGAAATTAGGTGATGTGAACCAAAAAATTTTTTTTTTCTCCTTAGCCTCCTCTTTGCGATCACACCTTTTTTCAGTTCGTTTGCCTTCTGCTATCTCCACATGATTTTCCTTACTGCTGGGCAGTCCGTGATATTAACAGGCGTAGCCGTTAACAGAAGCTACATCTTATAACGTACAATTCAGTAATTCTCTCTTACACTGATTAAAATCGTTAGGGGATAACAAGGACGAAACCAAATACATCTTCGTTCAGGCGGGGCTATCCTCCATACAGAAACAGGTAAAATGCACCATAGCTTCTCATAAACCAGTGGCTATTAATCACGTTAATATCTTCAGTCAGATGACATCTTGCAATGTGCTCTTCCTATTGTCAATCAGCTTAGAGCAGGTCTTTCATGATGAACTGGTTTGAAACTATCTCCACCTCCATCTTTAGCAGAATTACCGTCATGTCTTTGGTTTTGTTCTTATTACTGCCATGAAACTGTTTTTTATGGAGGAGACATCTTGTTGTGATGATATTTGGTTATTTGATTTTCGCTGAAAAAATACTGATTGTCCACAAGACCACCGAACATCATAAAAACACCCATACCTATACCTTCACGCCAGTTCTAACTGACGCAGTCCAAGAGGATATTCAGTATGGTCAGTAAGTTTAATACCAAAGTGGTGCATGTGACGGTGTGTGGCACATAGGCAGTGTTGCCAATTTAGCTTTTTTCCCGCTAGATCTAGCTCTCTTCCTTGTAATCTGGCGGGTAAATTTTCTTTCTCGCGGCTAGCTCTTTTTGTGGCTTTTTTAATTTGAAATCTGACTTACCTAGAGATTAACCTATCATTTGTGTTACTGATAATAGAAATACAGAACCACAAAGTACAATAGTAAAATTGAAAATTAAATACTCCTGTATCTAGCCAGAAAAAATTGCATATTCCTTAGTCGACCATTTTCTCTGGCGTCGCTATAATGATTGGTCACGTATAGTAGGCTACAGGGAGGTTCTTGGATATGTGTGTTCTGGTCAACCCATTATGTCTGCATCTCAATCACCATCCCCAATCCCTTGTCCTTCCTAACCACCATTCCCAATCCAGTTCCTTCTCAACCTCCTTCCAATTCATTCCCAACCCGAGAGCCTTCCCAACCTGTTCTCTCTTCATCTCCAACCTGCGAACTTATTATACGGTACTCAGTTATATTTTGTGCCTTACCTCCACACACCTGGCTTCATCTTCAGTGACAGACGCGGAATGATTAATGTCATCACCCAACACTTAATCAGCCAAAATTCGCCATCCCGGCCTCCTTCACCTCCCTCTAACCAACTCCTACTTCACCGGTACACATAATCGTCTCAGATGTACGGCACAACGTAAGTTAAAATACGTTATAATTTCGTGGAGTGGATGAGTATTATTTCCCAGTGGAAAAAGTACAAAGCAGTTCGAGCTGGTTTATGAAGACTTGGAAAATCTTGTCATGAGTACGAAATACCATCTGATGCTCTAAGCAAGATAGGAACTCTCCAAACCTACAACGAAGGTGAACCATAGCCAAGTACCAGCACATCAGAAACTCAAGATAACGATGCTTTCACAAAGTTGTTGTTTTTTTAAGAGGTGAGTGTTAGTAGTTTATCTTTTCTTAAATAAGGGGTGAGTGTAATTTAAATATCAGCGCTGGTACACAGCAGATGCATGATATATATAGAGTCTTCTTTTGGTATCAATATTTTATTGCCTAGCTACAGTAATAATGAAATGTAATCCGTGGTTACCTAAGTTTTTTTGTTCAATAAAAGATTAATATTTCAAAATATCTAGCTTTTTTTTTGCCAAAAATCTAGCGGGTTTTTGAGGTCCATCTAGCGGGATTTGTATTTCACAGTTGGCAACACTGCACATAGGACTGCTGGGCATTGAGGAACGGGCTGTCAAATTAATGTCAGTAGTCACACACACACACACACACACACACACACACACACAAAGTAGTACAGTATATCCATCGACTTTCAGCTGGCAATGACAGGAAGAAAACATGTATGACTGTGAAGGCTATACCAGTCCTGCCAGTACACTGACACATTAATTCATAAATGATGACTGTCTATCCAGTGACGACCTTATTATCTTATTTTTTATACCACTTGGCGATGTTTCTTCCACGTAGGAAGGACCTACAGCAGTAAGGGTCAGTAATGACTATCACCATCCCCATCAGTTCCAGTAGTCTATCCGACCCTTATGAAAATCGTTAGGAGACGAGAAGAATATAATAAACATGATGGAAACGCAAATGTCATTGTAGTGAAGGAAGAAAGTTAATTAAATAAATGTCTACGAGTACTATATTGTCATTAGCATATTATTTCACAGATACGGTATTAATGGTTCCAAACGTCTGGTCGTGTGTTGGACTGACTGCAGATAAATTTGACATTACTGAAGTTATGGTTGGAATATTTTGCAAATGGTTCTTTCATCACCAATGAGTTTTCCAGGAAGGAGCGACAACCCTCTTAAAGAATTACACTTTGATGAGAAAATTAGGGAAGTTAAAAAAAAACTCCTTCCATGTTGACATAATATTTCTAGCAATTTTTCGACAAGTTCATTAGGTGTGATGACTTCTTAAACATCAGTCTAATTCAGGGGTGTCAAGCTCAAATCCTTTTGAGGGCCAATCCTTAATTTAGTTACGGTCTTGAGGGCCAGCAAAGATATGTACCTGTACATATTCGCAAGACTGATGTTTATAGCTTAATATGAGGACTTACTGGCCTACCAGGAATACGTTGGTGACCTTGAACATGTATAATTTGTTTTATTTAATACACAGTGACACTAATGATAACAAAAGGTTTATGTATCAATATGCATTAATCTGGAGCTACAGTTTATTATAGAGTATAGAAATTTATTTGTTTTGAAACTAATTTCAATTGACTTTTGAAACATAAGACATCATTTTTGTTGTGACATATGTACTGTATATGCAAAAAAATACTATATACTGTATATATATATATATATATATATATATATATATATATATATATATATATATATATATATATATATACATATATATATACTGTATATATATATATATATATATATATATATATATATATATATATATATATATATATATATATATATATATGGAGCCTCTGTGGTACAGTGGTAAAGTGTGAATTATTGTACACTGAAGAACGAGAGTTCACGCCTCGCCAAGGTAAAAAAACTTTGGGAGCATTCTTCTGGCCACGTACTGCATTGGTGGACACAAGGGGTGCTGTGGTAGAACCAGTGTTGCATGCTATAAAGTATGCTTGCACCCAGTCAACTTGCGCTGGCCGATTACACTTGGTTCACAGACTGCACACACATCCAAAGCCTTTCCAACACAACAATTACACTTACAAGCACTTCCCACCCTACATACAATCTCTACCAGACAGCCTAAGCCACTTGGTAGAGATACATTGGCTGTATCGACCCCACTTCGGTAGGGATAGGCCAGTCCTGCAGTGGACACTGAAACGGCTGATGAGATTATATATATATATATATATATATATATATATATATATATCTTTGACTTCATAATCCACTGCACTACAAACGTTTTTCTTCCACAAGTTTGTCTACATTTGGCTGCTGAGGAGATATTCCAAGTCGGAGGATGGCATCCAAGTGTTTGTCAGTAATATTTGTTCGGTACTTGGATTTATATATCTTTATCCGAGAGAATGACATTTCACAGACATAAGTACTTCCAAACTGAACAGTCCAAGAGCATGCATTGTGACGTACATGTGATAACTTTTCCCTGTCTACTGAATTTATGAATAGAAAGTAATTCATGAATCTTCTGTCTCTTAACTGTGTTATATTTTCATTCATAACAATTATTGTTTCACGGACTGATAAATCTTACCGCCATCTCGCGGGTCATTTATGACCATCCCGAGGGCCACATTTGGCCCGCGGGCCATGAGTTTGACATCCCTGGTCTAATTACTTATTTTTCCAAGTTACTCTTGCTATTTTCATGCAATGTTATTCGGCTGTCGAGAGAAAACTTTCAGTCTGAAAAGGTTAGACACATCCTGCTTTAAACCTTCACTCCTTGGATGTGCTCTTAATGTGAGCAAAATCGTGTGGTGACAGGATTAAAATGAAAATGACATCCTCTGCCAGAAAAGATTGATGTTAAACTTTAATTACCACCAGATGATTTTCTCCAGCTATGGACGTGTCGTGGCGAGAGGATTAACCATCGGTACTATTTTTCATTAACTCGTTCCATCCCAGGCATTTTGGCAATTTTATACCCACCCTATCCCGGACCAAAAACGGAAAAAAAAAATTAATGCATAAAACAATCCAAAAGGACATATAAATCAAGGAAAAGCAAAAAAAAGTACTCCTTATAGGAGAAATATGTGCAGGATGGCTGTCTATCGTGTTTCTAGCAAAGTTTCCCAAGCCGTGAGCTATGTTTTCCCACCCAGCTGGGCGGGATGAGAGAGGATGGGGGAGGATAATGGGGGAATTCCTGTTCTCAATATCCTTCTCCACTGGCTCATATTTCTCCCCAGAAGAGTCGTCCAGGTCTTCTTATTCTATAAAATCACTAAATGAAGAGACAGAGGGTCCTTGTGACAGTTTCAACTGCCTCCTCCAGCCCAAAGAGGCGGAAAAATGGCGTGACTCCAGCGACATTCTAACGCTATGACGGACAGTGGCACACTGATGTTACCCAGCCATGCAGAACCAAACTCAATTCTACAAGTGCTTGTGCACAATGTTGCCAATACATTAAGCTACTCCTTAGCAAAAAATTAGCTAGACTGAAGCAATTTGAGACACGCTACAGCGCTCAAATTTTGCGGTCCGTACCATCACGTCGCTGGGATTACTCGAGACATTTTGTACCGTCGGCACCATACCGACGGCGGGATTGTATGAGTTAATGTTATAGCTACCACCATACCCCTAGCTAAAGCCAGTTGTTTTCTTATTCAGCATACGACTAACTGGAATACTTCAGATTCATATGAAATTGTACCGTTAAACTGAGGCTATTATGTGATTGGTGGGCATTGGTGCCAAGGTGGTGACATGTGAATGTGTGGCAAGTGGGAGGATTTATGGTCCAATGAAATGATATTTTTACACCTATTGTCTGAATTAAGCATAATTAAAAACAAATGTACACCAAACCAAAGTTTAGCCCTTCAATCTGCTTAGCTTTATAAAATTTACGGTATATTCACGGTAGACTTGAACGATTTTATTTCATTTAAGAAAAGTCTCTTTTACTGGAGAGGTTAATGAAGGCTATATGACTTCAAGTTCGACAATTCTTTCGTAAAGCTTAATAGAATCATTAATAACAACAATAAACAAAACAAATATGTTGGTTGATGAAAACTATTATTATACAGTAGTTGTCACAACAACACTAATCATCAAATCCAGTGCCAGGGAGCCCTTATCGGTGTTTGGCCTGTGTTAAAATGAACGTGTGTGCATGGCTGCTTACAGTTCATGCGTATACACAGTGAATTAACCTATACATAATACCACAGTTATATTATTATTATACTCATTGCAACTCACCATGAAACAGATTCAAAGCATTGTTAGTGTGGCTAAAGCAAAGCCCGGTGATCAAGTGTGGGTTTGTAACACTCAAAACAAAATACCTAATCTGCACTTTATTTCGGCTATGAACATGGTTTCCAGTGATCAAGAAAACTAAAAAAAAAAAAAAAAATTGTACACACTCACAATTAACGTGTTGGCTAAGAATGCATAACAGCATTTTATTCCAATTTGCAAAGGGCAATTTTATACAACTCATACATGCAGGGTGACCCCCCAAAAACTCCCACATTTCGAAAGGCTGTAGCACTGGCAGTAGTTAGGCGGGAGGGGCGGGGCTAGGATCCGTTGGTAGCCCAACCCCAACTGTCCTCAGTTGCCAACATGGCGTGGTCGGGAGCACACTGTGCGTTCGCTGTCGAAGTGTTCTTCACAAACAATCATTCCGTGATCGCCGTGCAGAGGACCTTTCGAAGTTCTTTCAATATTCCACGGAACCAAAATTTTCCAGATCGGAAAACCATAAGCTTTAAAAAGAAAATCACCTGGTCGACCTAGGAGCGCTCATACGCCTGAGAGTATTGAAGCACTGAGACAATCTGTTGTGCAGCCTCTGAGACATTCTACACGGAAGTATCCTTTAGCTGTAGGGATACCCGGGGAATCTCCAAGGAGAATCTTACACAAAGACCTTCACTTCCATCCATACAAAATGATGGTTGTGCAAGAACTCAATGCGAGAGACTGGATAAGCCGCAGGGAGTTATGCAAGAACATTCTGCAACATGATCCGGAAGATGCTGTCCTCTTGTGCAGTGACGAAGCTCATTTTCATTTGAGTGGCTCTGTAAACAAACAAAATTTTCGCTATTGGTCTAAAGACAACCCTCACATGCTACATGAAAGACCGTTGCACTCCGATCGAGTGACTGTGTGGTGCGCTGTTGCCAATGTTGGCATCATGGGTCCTTATTTCTTTGAAGAGGATGGTGTAACTTACCGTAACTTCTGACTGTTACGTTGATATGCTCGAAAACTTTCTAAGGGCAAAACTCGAACACCTTGAGCTTGACGAACTCGATGTGTGGTTTTATCAAGATGGAACTACGGCACACACAGCTCGAACAATCATTGCAAGTGCTGAGGGAAATGATTCCAGATTGGGTGATCTCGTTGCGTGGCGATGTTGGGTGGCCGGCCTGTTCCCCTGACCTTGCCACTTGTGATTTTTTTTTTTTTTTTGTGGGCTACCTCAAAACACGAGTGTATACTCATCGACCCCAAACTCTTGAAGCCCTTAAGGTTGCTATTCAGCAGAAGATAACCGCTGTTCTACCTGACATGACCTGTCTAGCCATGGTAGCCTTCAGAAATCGCCTCCAAGCCTGTATAGACAATGGCGGCCACCATTTGGAGGATATTATCTTTAACCCGCCCAATCCCGACGTTTTCTGAGCTTTGGTCTGCCCCAGTCCCGGCTTTTTTGGACCATTTTTTTTTTTTTTTGCTCAAACATTCGCTTTTGGTCAGAAACCAAGGAAAATCACAAAGAAAGGTGTCCCTTGGGTCCAGAAATGGCTTACCTGGAGCAGGTAAGTTTGACAGGTACTGCCATGCTCTATGAGTAGTCTTTTCGCCGTACGTTTTCTATGGTGGCACGGGTACTCTGAACTGATGCAGTATACGTTTATTATCATGTATTCATATGTTGGAAATATGTATACCAGAAGTATATTGGGTTTTATACAGAAAAAACTGAGAAATACGGTATGTACCATTGTGCGAGCCTAGCAAAATCGGTCGATTATGTCACCGATGGATAACAAACATCGTTATTTCATCAGCTGTTGTATTTTTTCATGTTCCATATTACTTCCACAATAACATCATACCATTTTCAACTTTACATAATTGTTTGTACATATTTTGAGGCATTATGAGAAGAATTAGCATAAAAGTAGCGCTTATTTACCAAGTGAGATAATTTTATTTCATGCTTTTTTCAGCTCAGATTCTATTTTTTCACCTTTTAGATTACTTATAATATATACCCACTTACATGTTATACATGGCCATGTGGAGAGGATGGAGGGTGAAAGACTGACGAAGAGAGTGTATGTGAGTGAGGTGGAGGGTGGAAGAGGGAGGGGGAGACCGAGGATGAGATGGAGGGATGGGGTGGAGAGGTATATGAGAGAGGGGGGTGTGAGTTGGGAGCAGGGTAGTGAAATGGCGGGGGACAGGGCGACTTGGAGGCGATTTGTTTGTGGCCACCCCAAACGGGATTGAGGCGTCTGGCAATAGATAGATAGATAGATAGATGTTATACAATTAGTTTTATAGATGTACTTGCTTTACGAAAAGAATTAGCATAAGAATAGCGCTTATTTACCAAGTGACAACTTGGTCTTTCATGCTTTTTTCAACTCAGATTCTATTTTTTCATCTTTTTGATTACTTATAACATATTACCCATTTACATGTTAGACAATTGTTTTTACAGAAGTACATGCTTTATGAAAAGAATTAGCATAGAAGTAGCGCTAATTTACGTAGGTAAATCATGTCATGTCATTATTTTTTCACCTCTGAATTTATTTTCTCCCCCTTTATAGTACTTCTCACATTACATTCTGGCCTTTTCCATGTTAGACATTTGCTTTCACAGTAGTACACGATTTACAGTAAGCCTTATCCTAATATATATAATATATATATATATATATATATATATAGAGAGAGAGAGAGAGAGAGAGAGAGAGAGAGAGAGAGTGTTGCCTCCCCCACACCACTCTCGCTTTCACGAAGCTGTCTGCGCTCTCCCGCCCCAACACTTTCACTTTCTGCTGCACTAATCATCCCCACACCACTACTTCCTGCCACAGAACACATAGAAGGAACATACATGTGGAACAGTCGCGATGTGACGTCTGTCCCAGTCCCACGTGGCGATATCTTTTCCTTCCCCAGCCAGGAAAATACGCCACCATGTACAGCTTCCTCGTCCTCATCTGATGGTATGTGTTGCTGCCTAGATGCAGCATGTGGTGCAGGCTGGCCGTCCCCTGCCCTCCTATATGTTATATATTTGACCTTCCTTGGGGAAGGGACCTCCTCATCACTGCTGGTGGTAACCTCCTCAGGCTGCATGTAATCGACATCGAGGGTGTAGTCGTCCAGTGGGGAATCACTATCCCCTGTAAAGGTATCCAGGGCGACTTGTATCTCCTCGTCTGACAGCCCACGACACGCCATGTCTGACCTGGGTGACTGCTGACAGGTAAGTGGAGGATCACAGGGTCAGGTGGGGTTAATCTGGGTCTAGGGGATTATCCGCCTGGCAGCGAGTAGGTGAGGCTTGCGTAGGCGGGCGAAACAAAGATCAGGCCCGAATTTTGAAAAATGTGAAAATTATGCAACTTGCAATGTTGCCACATTAATTCACGTCGCCAGGACATGAGTGCACATCATGTGCGGACGTTAATTCACGTCGCCGGGACGGCACGGGTTAAAACATGATGAATAAAAACTGTACTGAATGAAGTTTCATGTGTGCAAATAATATTTTGATTATCTTTAGCCATTATTTTTTTCATTTACCTTTGAAATGTGGGAGGTTTTTCTGGGTCACCCTGTACATGAATACACATTTGGAGTTAAAGTCCTCAGGGCGATGGCATAATCTTTTTGTATTTTTTATATTACCATATTATTTTACTTGACACTGATGACGGATAACTATTACTGCTACCTTCCTACGACTTTGGAGGTAATCTTCGAGCTGTAGGAGGTACATGTAGCTCAGAGTAGCCCCTTACCCACTATACCTTTGGGTCCTTAGTCATGTTATGGGTCAGGGGTTGATAGGGGAAAAAAAGACTCACAGGACTGACAGGGTTATTAGTGAACGAGTCAGCAAAAAATATAATTCATTCCTATTATAAGAAGACCTCAGTTATTTCTTTTTTCACCGACAGACGATTTTATTTGGCATAACAATAACCCGTCGGAGTAACGGGGCTAACGTGCGAACTGAATCCCTTTCGTCAGACGACGTCAATTATTTCATTCTTGTTGCTGCCAGATGAATTCATTCAGACTAAGACAACACTGAATCCAATCGTCTGGAGATTTAAAAATTAAGTATAGATCATTTTCACCGAAAGAACGAGATTAAAATTTTCCAGTAATCCTTTGTTCAGTATCGGTGCTATAACTGTGATTGTGATGGAAGCTAGTGTGCTTCATGAGAAATATAACCCACTTCATTTAAATGTTTTTACAGTAAATACTTGTATATGTTCAGCCTTCTTCATTTATTTACTGTTTATGGTAATGCAGTTTAGTCACATGGAGAGACAGGCTGACGAATGAGGATATAAAGGAGCGTTGTGGTGTGGATGTGGATGTGATAGGAAGCGTTATGAGGAACACACTGAGGTGGTTTGGCCATGTGGAGAGGATGGAGGGTGAAACACTGACGAAGAGAGTGTATGTGAGTGAGGTGGAGGGGAGAAGAGGGAGGGGGAGGCCAAGGATGAGATGGAGGGACAGGGTGGAGAGGTATATGAGAGAGGGGGGTGTGAGTTGGGAGCAGGGCAGTGAAATGGCGGGGGACAGGCCGACTTGGAGGCGATTTGTTTGTGGCCACCCCAAACGGGATTGAGGCATCTGACAATAGATAGATAGATAGATAGTTTACAGTCTTGTGTATGGTATAATTTAGCGGTAGGCATGTATGTATGTACTCGTTGGTACGTAAATTAAATGAAAGAAAAGCATTCTTGAGCCGAATGCTAATCACCCGCCAGAATATGCTGTTGTCCGAGAGGCCCATTTGACCTACCCCTGAGGGGGCCGTAGGGTGACGCCACCCCCGGGGAAGGTTCAGGGGTCAGCATCCCACCAGGAGGGGGTCGGATGGCGGCGTCCGTCCCTGGGAAGGCCGGGGGATGCCACCCCTGGGGGGGGGGACACCATTTTGGCCATTTCTTTATACCCTCAAGGTTTCATGATGATAGCTCAAGCCGCTCATGAGATATAATGATGCTAAAGGCAAGCAGTAAGAGTTAGTTGACCTTTGGCAACTATTTTGATGACCTTGACTCTGACCTCAACCGCCCATTTTCGAACTCGTTCAAGATTTTGGCCATATCTTGATACCCTGAAGGCTTCATAGTGATAGCTAAAGCAATTCATGAGATATAATGGGAACTGATACACACACACACACACACACACACACACACACACACACACACACACAGAGGCGGACAAAAACATTTCTGCTCCGCCTTGGTAAAGGCGTGCAATAAATAATATTTTACCTCTTCTACTTCTCACTTTCTTTTGTCCGCAAAAATTCCTAGGCTGGGAGGGGTTTGTTATATATAATTACCCATAGATTATTCTTTTTTTATATGATGCATTGGGAGGAGAGTGAAGAACACTCCCTTAATGTGAAACTGAGACAGTGGAGTAGTGGTAAAGTTTTATGACTGTACCATACGTAAAAATGAAATGGGAGACAGAGCTGTTGGAAAGCCTTCTAAAACACGCTGAGAACGAAATGAAAACATGGGTCATATTAAATTTATGGAAGAAATTCCACGACCTCCCAGGATGAGGGGACTTCCCAAAATGCCTAAATAAGGTATACCTATGAGACTGATCACGTCTGGGATTGGAAGTACACCCCACAGACTAGCCAAACAACTAGCAAAACCTTTGTCCAGTGCGCTAGGCACTATCACTGATGCTTATCTGGTAAACTCCAACGACTTCATAGAACGACTTAAAACTAAGAATTTACAGAACAAGATATTAGTGAGTTTTGATGTAAAATTGTTTTTCATTAACCCTTTAACCACGGGCTTGTTTCGCTTTTTCTTGCGGCACCCACGGGCATATTCGCTCTCCGACAGACTTTATAATAATATTTGCCAAAAATCAGTTATTAGTCCTAGAATATTAAAATCAAATATGCTTATGGTACATACCTTCAACTTTCTCCTGGGGTGTTTGTTGAGCCTTCGTCGAGCACTGTAGGACTTGTGGACACCTCTGAAGTTGGGTAACGAAGTCTCCACTTCACACTTCCCGACAACCACAGCCTGATATTATTACTAGAAACGCTATTCTATGATTCTCAAATAGTTTGGAATCCATATTCCAAAAAAAAAACTCTGTGAAAGCAATGAAAATTACGAGGGCGTATTACCTTCCCACTTGCGCTAGTTCGCCGCTGGTGTTGTCATTTATTATTCATAAAAACACTCACAGTTTATATTTCTATAACTATGACACTTATATATATCTACAGTCTTTATCCATAAGTTTCCTTCAGTAATAGTAGTTTATTGTCACTGTAGGCATTCAATTTCTTTCAGTAAAATACGTAGCATTCACTTTCTCGTCCTGTATATTAGCATTGAGAGTGAATGTCACTTTCACCTTCACTCTCATAACTCATAGTAATCATACATGCCAGAGTGAAACTTTCACTTTCAGTACTCCTAGTATCTATACTCGTATTCTTATAATACTACTCATTTACATTTCAATTTACGTTCTCTATTTTATTTACATTATTTACATTTCTATTTTATTTACGCTGTGTTATGCACTGTCACTTGAAGTAACTTATAAAACTATTTTCCACTATTCACTTACATTTACATTCATTGCTTCACTTGCTGTTTACACATTATTTACACATTATTTACAATTCCACTTGCACTGTTTTACTCAACAGAAAGATCATAGTCACTCTCTTTCAATTGTCAGCCCTTTACCTCTTTCCACACGAGGTTTAGTAGGGGGTAAATGTCACAGGGCCCTTTGCATGGGGTCAAAAAGTGGCCGAAGTTAGCAGGAGTGAACTGACGTACCTTCACCTTAGAAGATGACGGTGAACTGATAGGGGTGGGCCGGGGTGGCCTACCTAGGGAAATGCATTACTGCAAACGTCAGCCTCTTGAGAGCTGCTAATATAAAGCAGTGAAATGATTGGCAGGAAATCTAGACAATACATTATAAATTAGGTAGTTCCAGGTGAATGTAAATATCACTTAGGCTTCTCCCTTCCCTCCTTATATATATTTTTAGTACGAGAATAGATTATACGGCATATTTCAAGGGGAAATAAACAGCGAAAATTAGCGAACGAGTGCACGTGAGGTGTTGTCAGGTGATAATTAGCCAATTCCAGGTGTATGGCACTCTCACTTACCTTATTTCTTTTTGGTATATATTATTTGGTATAAGAATAAGGGATAGGGCTTATTTCAATGGATGAAATCAGTGGAAAATTCCAGGGAAGATTTACTTAGTGTAGCACGGCCAGGCAGGCGAGAGGAGAGGGTAATGGAGGGAAGGTAGGGAGGGGAGTCAAGAAGGGGGAGAAATGGCTAAATTGTCAACAATGGATTGGAGTACAGATGACATTAGGAGTGCTGACTAGTGTTGGACATTGGCAGTACTGATAGATGATACAAGCTACCACTTGAAAGCCCAGGCGAATTCAAAATAACACAGAATCGCAAAAGTGACACCCCGTGGTTTGATCCCTTGTCACAAGCGTCACTAAAGTGACTCCCCGCAGTTAAGGGGTTAATGTTCAGTTGCGGACATATCAAACAGAAACACCCCATCCACCAGCGAGGTGTAGTAATGCGCTTCTGGTAACACTGATAGGTGTGGAACATCACCAGGTTTCGTTCAGTCGCTAGGACGAACCGAACGCGGTGATCACTGCCACTTTGCGCAGTTATTGGTGGTGATGTAATATATAAACAATATTATGCCAGAGAATATACTGATAATTGCATGTCATGATTATGGTAAGTATATTTTTTTTATTGTCACACAATACACCCTCTACATAATGGCAGTTGTTATGTATGACACGAATATCGTGGGTGGTTTAGTTTCGAGTCATGAACCAAGCAGAAGTTAACATATCATATAAGTTATTGTTTTCAGCTTCCCCACAGCTGTCAATGAACAGAGAATTATCATGACACCCATCCTCCCTACCGTTAACGTGACATTTGTAGACCTCTGAAGTCGAAGCAGAAGGTGACACCACAGGAGGTGGCAGGATGGGGGGGGGGCACCTGGGAGACAGGAGGAGGGAGGTGGGTGAGGAAGGGGGCAATAGTGGTCGAACTGGGAGCTAGAGGAGAGGGATGATGGGGTAGGGGACGGTGGATTTTGGTATACGACAGGAGTTACAGTACGAGAGATAGATTACAAGGTGACGAGTGGGCCAAATCATTGTTTCATGGAGAATATGGAATTTTACAATCAGACCATGAAACGTTATGTTGACGTTGCCACGTTTTGCAACTGACCAGCATGCTTTGTAACAATTCACGACACACATTCCACTGGGTGGCTCAGTACCCCTGTATTATGAGTATGGTGACTATTTGTTACCCCTGTATTATAGATAGTGTAACTAATCGCTAATGTGCAAGTATATGACACGTCCCTACAGTTTGTCAGATGCTACAGCTGTTGTCATAGTGACTGGGAATTACTCTTGTTGCCTATTACATAGGATCATCATGGATGACGACTGATGTAGCAGAGAATGGATAGGCCTATATAGATTTTTCCTTTATCACCAATGAATATGAACAGTCTGACAGTAATGATGGTCCCTATGGTTCTCTTTAATACCTGTATGGCATCAATGTAAAATAAAGGTGAACTTACTTAACCCAGGTTTATGTTACTGTTTTCTGTATGCCGTGTTTGGCTGTTGATTTTACACATTGCCAGTGGTTATTAATTATATTTAGGTTCATACTGAGCAGCTGTCGCATGCCCCAAGCATTCCTTAATATTTCCTCTAGCCAATAATGGTGGAACAAGGTTGTAATGTCTGGAGTTATTCAGTCTGAGCTCGAGCAAATTACATCAACTATGCCATTAGTTACAGAAATCGCTTGTATTAAATGCAAACACACTTTATCTGCGGTGTGTTTTGCTATGCTAAACAGCCGAGTAGAGTTCATACTATGTGAAATTGAGAGGATACAAAGAAATATAAGGACCGTTGCCCTGTTCATGGAAAGCAACTATTGAGCCACGCATCTCAGCAGGGTCCAAACATGGAGCTGCTGCCTTGCCTAAGTAGCGGTGTATATTGCAATCCATTAACCCGCCCCATCCCGTCGATGTATGGGTACATTGCAACGATTTGCATTTGCCAGTCCCGGCGACGTACCAGTACGTCGTGCAATTGCAAGGTCCCTAATTTGCACAATTTTCAATTTTTGCAGGTGATTTTTCGCATGTATACACGGGACACCTTCCTCTATTCCTCTACAAGATGCCAAGCAGGGACAATGCCTTACACCGCATAACCTCCCCCCTCCCCCCCTCATGCCATTGTCTTGGCAAAGGACCTGTTACCAGTGACCTGGCTAGTAAAGATATTCAGGGCCAGAGTGATTCCCCAATCGATGACAATGTGGAGGACAATGTTTACATAGCATTAGAAGAAGAAACAGCCAGAAATAATGATCAGGTAATGTGGCTAAAAAATGTCATGTATGGTGCTTATTTAGTGAGTGAAACAATGCTTATAATGCCTTTATTACTGCTTGAAAACCAATATACTCATACTACATATACATTCGTACCAAGTAAATGGCAAATAAATACCGTTTGTGAGTGGATAAATAGTTACCTCCCATAGAACTCGTTTTCTTTGGTGCCAGCATGTTAGAAAATCCAGTCAGGTAAGGAGGAACTCCTACCTGGATTGGGTATATTTTAAACCTCAGGTGAGCGATTTCTCTATGAATTTTCGATAGCCACCAAAAGCGAAGGTTTTAACCAAAAAATTTTTTTTCGAAAATACCTCGGGACTGGGGGATGTCGGAGGTGCGGAAAACCTCGGGACGTGATGGGTTAAAGAAGATAGGTGAACTACTGTCGTTGATGTATAAACATGCGATCTGCTGTTCATGGCGTAGCAGTCATTACGACCATCTACCCTCCCTGCCAGTACCCACGTCTGAGAGCACGCAGTTGTCAGGAAGAGGGATGGGCAGACAGTGAACTGTATACTGAGGTTGTGAATCAGATTGCTTAACAGTTACACGTCATTCGCACCACAATTTACTCTATCAGTATAGGGTGTACAGTAATCCGACAAGAAGATCATGTAATACAGCTGGTAAGGCATCTCTCTACCCACCTACTAGCCAACGGCAGTATCGCAGCCTGTGTTCTCAGACCCAGTCCATCCCCTCCCAGGAAATCACTGTTTTGTTTACGTCGGTGTCATACAGATATTAACGAGAACCATAGACATGAATCACTACAGCTAATTATTATTGTGACATGAGAAAATTCCTGCCTTCCTCTCCTCTGCCTTCGATATCACAGTCTTCATCCATGATGTTACTATGTAAATGCAACAAGAATAGCTCCTAATCTATATGACAACAGGGTTACATCAAACAAACATTCTATGGACGTTTCATATATCATCATGTGATGACAATCGCCACCATACATTAATAATGCAGGTTTTGTGTAATGTGCCACCCCGTAGGGAATAGGTCGTCCTATAGGCGATATAACAAAACATTCTGATAGACTGCGTAACGCGCCAAAGTCCGCAAAACTTTTATCGGACTGACTATCAAATTCTATAATCAACGTTAATCTGTAGCTGATTTGGGACCATGTCGCTTGTGCATCATTTGTCCATCCCATCCTAACTTCCTGCCACAGTCCACTATCCCCTACCCTATCACACATCTCCTATAGAGCCCCCCTATCCCACCAGCAAGACTACTATAGGTCCCCCCCCTCACCCACATCCCTCCTCCTGTCTCCCACGCTCCCCACCCTGCCTCCTCCTGTGGCGCCACCTCTTATGAAACTGCGTCGAGTATAGAGGTCTACCAGTTTCAGGCTCACGGTCAGAAAGGAGGGGGGTCACAGTAATTTTGTGATCATTATGACAGGTGCGGGAATACAGATAATGTTATAATGGCTTATATGCTGACCAATGGTAAATGTTGGATGGTTCTTAAGGTTTGTTCACACTTACGAAACCTGTGTGTTTCAGTGAATAAAATACGAATATATATGGTGTGAAATTATTTTATTACATTATTCACAAAACGTTATTTTCAGCATATTGTAAGGCGGGACATTGTTTATACTCGACCAGTAACTGTGCACAGCAGCAATGATCAAGGTGTTCTGTTCATCCTTGCGACTGAACCTGGTGAAGTTCCATACCTATCAGTGTAACCAGATGCAGAGAGCATTACACCACCTCACTGGTGGACGGGGTGTTTCTGTTTGATATATCCGCAACCGTACCAGTAGAAGAGGCCCTGCTTGCAGCGGAGAGAGCGCTGGAGAACATGGAAGATGAGGAGCTGCCAGTACCGAGGAGAGACTTCGTCAAACTTTCTCACTATGTGTAGAGTTTGGAGCGTTTGTGTTCATTGGTGAAGAATATGTACAGCACAAGGGACTAGCCATGGGCACCCCCCACAGTGTTGTCATTGGACGCCTCTACATAGAGACACTGGAGGCTGACAGTTACAAAAGAATTGTTGGAAGAAGATCAGTATGCCTCGGATATGTTAATGATGTGCCAGCTATAATCCCAAGTAGAATAAATGTAGAGAATAAATTAGGGATGCTGAACACTGAAAACAGTAATATCCAGTTCACAGTAGAAAATATGGAGAAAAGATCAAGATGTAAAATTCTCTGTTTGCAGAAAGCCAACAAACAAGGACATTTTCATTCATTATCTGTCTAGGCTACTTACAGTGGCAGAACTAAATCAGGCAGAACAACAGCATTTTTCTTGCAAGCATTTAGGGTATGTAGTGAAGAATTCTTAGAGGAAGAATAAAAATACATAATATAGTGATTTAAGAAGTTGTGTTACCCTGAAGGATGGCTTATGTCTCAAAAATTAAGCAGAAAAGGATAATGAAAAGAAACAGAGGTTATAATATGAATGCACTGAAGGATACATATCTGCCCCATACTCAGACAAGGCTTCTGTAATAGGTGACTCTTTATAAAAATCAGGATTAAGAATAGCTCCGTCATCAGGGATAAAGATCAGTCAATTAACCCACCGTCTCCTGGCTGATTTTTCACCAACGACCTCCCCCAATCCCAGCAGATTTTTATTTTTATTTTTTTTCGCTAAAACCTCCGATTTTTATGAGAAACATCGAAAATTCTGAGAAAAAATGTTCAGTCCAGTTTAGAAATACAGAAGAAGTAAGAGTACCTTTACCGTGTTATTGTGTTCTCTCAGGCCAGGCTCGAGAGAAAACGTTTTCTATGGGAGGGGTAGCTATTCCAGACCATTCATAACTGGTTAGATATTTATTTGGTACGAATTTATATTTAGTACAAGAGTATATTGGTTTTCAGACAATAATATAGGCGATATAAGCATTGTTCACTCACCAAAAACATCAACATATGGCACCTTCTTTTACGACGTTACCGTCTCATCACTTCTGCTTGTTTCTTCCTCTGGCTTATTTCTTCCTTTGTCCTCCACCTCAGGATATCACTTTCGCCTTGAATTTCGTCATTGGAGAGATTGTGGTGTGACATGTCTTTACTGGCCAGGTCACTGCTAACAGGTGAGTTGCCGAGAAAATGGCGTGCGGGGGGGAGGGGGGAGGGTGGGGCCAGGCATTATCCCCTCCTGGCGTTGGGTAGAGGAAAGTCTCCCACATATGCCTACCAAAAATCCCCCGTGAAACTTGAAAAATGTGCAAATTACGGACCTCGCAATTGCAAAAAAAAATGGATAAATTGTCAGGTGTCACCGTGACAAAACGTGGTGACGTATCCATACGTCGTCAGGAGGCCTTGGGTTAATAAACGGTTAAGGTGAAAATTACATTAATGAGAACAGTGTTTTTTATAGTATACCTTGTAATGGTTGCCCCAAAAAATATATAGTGATTCCGGGAGATGTCTTTCATAAAAATTAACAGAACATAGGGAAGATGTGTGTAGATATAACACTTCAAATTCACTATTCCCCCTTATAGGTCAGTGCCAACATCTACCAAAATAACAGAAATCTAAGATTTTTTATCTAAATAATAGAACAGAGGAAGGAAAAACAAATGAATAAAAAAATACACCGTACACCATATTAGTGAGTCCTCCATTCATAAAATATATGTAACAGTTGACTTGAACAGCTGTAGGTTGAAATTTGAGGGGAAATAATTCTGGGGAAGCGAGTTCCAGAAAGCTGCAGTTTGGGGAATAAATGAATTCTGATAGGCAAAAGATCTGCAATATGGCTGTGCGACATTCCAGTCATGAGCGCTACCAGATGCAAGAGGGAAGACATAGCGAGGGGGCACAATGGACACAAGTTCGTCTGAGCATTAGCCATAAAAGTATATGTAAAATAATGCAAGGGAGGCAACATTCCTTCTTACTTGTAGGGGAGTTTTTTTTTTTTTTTAACAGCAGGGTTATTAATAATTTCAATAGCTTTGTTCTGAAATTTGTCTAGTTGTTTTAATGCAACCTCTCCACACCCATCCCACAAGGGTGAGCAATAATCTAGCAGAGTGATCACATGATTCCTACAAATCATAGATAATTGCTTGTCAGTGAAGAAGTTACGGACTTTGTGCGATTATCCAAGTTTCTTTGAGGCGGTTTTAGCAAGTGATCTGACATGAGAGGGCCAGCTGAGGGCACTGTTGAGACACCGAGAATTTAAATGCTTTTGGAGATAGGAATATAAGTAGCATTGAAGGAATTTACAGATCTGGTAATATCTGTCTATTAGTAAATTGTATATATTTGGTTTTACTAGCATTAAAAGAGACAAGGATATTTTGTTCCGATTCAGTGATCTTAGATAAGTCTTGATTTATGAGATGGCTGTAATGAGTTAAGAGTTACAGATATTAAACTTTGTAAATGGATGTTTGAGTGTGAATAACTGTGAAGTGTTGAGTGATCTGCATATGAATGGATGGGGATGTAGGTGAGTGATAAGAGATCATTAATATGAACTAGGAACAGGGTTGGTGTCAGAATTGATCCTTGTAGCACGCCAGCATTAATTGAGTGAAAATTGGAATATACATCATCTACTTTTACTCTTATTTTTCTGTTGCTGAGATATGAGGAAAGCAGAGGAACAAAAGACGTTAGTCCACAGAGAGAGTCTGGACAACAGGGAACGGTGCCACACTCTGTTGAAAGCTTTAGACATATCAAGGGCTACTGCATGAGTTTCTCCATGTTGATCAATTGATTGATGGATGGTATGAGCAAGGAGACTGTCAGTGGTGGATCTCTCGTGGCGAAAACCATAATTATTGTCTATCACCAATTAACCCGCCCAATCCCGACGTTTTCTGGGCAGTGGTACGCCTCAGTCCCGACATTTTTGGCCCTTTTTTGTTTTGGCTCAAACATCCGCTTTTGGCGAGAAACATCGAAAATTCATAGAGAAATCGCTCACCTGAGGTTTAAAATACTCGATGCAGGTACGAGTACCTCCTTACCTGACTGGGTTTTCTAACAGGCTGGCACCAAAGAAAACGAGTTCTATGGGAGGGTAACTATTTTATCCTCTTATAATCAGTATTTATTTATTTACTTGGTACGAATTTATATGTAGTACAAGAGTATATTGGTTTTCAAACAGTAATATAGGCATTATAAGCATTGTTTCACCCACTAACTCATCACCATTCATGACCTGTTTTTCCCACATTACCTGATCATGATTTCTGACTGTTTCTTCCTCTAATGCTATGTAAACTTTGTCCTCCACATTGTCATCGATTGGGGAATCACTCTGGCCCTGAATGTCTTTATTGGCCAGGTCACTGGTAACAGGTGAATTGCCAAGACAATGGCGTGCAGGGGGGGGGGAGAAGTTATGCAGCGTAAGGCATTGTCCCTGCTTAGCATCTTGTAGAGGAATAGAGGAAGGTGTCCCGTGTATACGTGCCAAAAATCATTCGTGAAATCACTCGCGAAAATTGAAAATTGTGCAAATTAGGGACCTTGCAATGTTGCCGCGTTAATTTACGTCTCCGGGATATGAGTGCATATCATGTGAGGACGTGAATTCAAGTCTCCGGGATGCAGCGGGTTAAATTGTTGGATCAAGGTATTTAACTATATACTTATCAGTTACAATTTCAAATGCATCACCAAGAAAAGATGTGATAGCTATTGGTTGGTAATCAGAAGGGTCAGAGGGACTGCCTTTCTTAGGAACTGGGTGGATATTAGTTTCTTTCCATAGGGAATAAAGAAGTACGTATGCAGAGTAAGAAAAATTTGGCTGGAGCAGAGGTAAGTTCTAGGGAAACTTGTTTCAAAACAATTGGAGGAATTCCATCTGGCCTGGAGCTTTGTCGGTTGGTGAAGTGTTTAGGATGGATTTTACGTATCTAGTCTGTATTTTAAGTTGAGCAATTTTGGAAGAGTCAAATTGTAGTACTAGGAAGTTCTGGGTGACTTTCTCTTCAGTAAAATTTCTTTGCAAATATACTGGCAAAGATATTCGCTTTCCCATGCGGATCATTTGTAATGTTGCATTGTTGTCATCCGAAGATTTTATTGGGGGAATGGATGATGACTTGTTGAAGTTCTTATTGAAAGAATTGAATGTTGACCAGAATATTCTATTGTCATTTGGATTGTTAAGTAGTTTTGATACTTGATTTTGAAGGTTTGATATTACGAGATTTATTACAGCTTTTGCATGGTTTCTAGCAATAATTTTACATTGACAGAGTGATTCAGATGTTTATTATTTCAAGTAATAGTTATATGCTAATGACTTTTGGACCGTTGCTCTGGCACAGTTACTATCAAATCAGTTTGGAGAGTTCGATCTTTTAATGAACTGTTGACTTGATATGAAAAAATCCATACCAGCTAGTATTAAGTCATGAATGTGGGACTGGGCAGAATTGGCATCACTATCACTAAAGAAGAAAGACTGCCATGGAATGTCAGCAAAATAATTTCTAAATCAATCCCAGCTTGCCCTCTCAAAGTGCCATAGGGTAACCCAGACAGGTTCTGGACGGGGAGGTTTGTGAAGGGCTGACTAACGAAGCTTTGATGAGATTGTGGTCAGAGGATCCAAGTAATGACAATACTTCTCTCCTGTATTGATCTGGATTATTTGTCAGAAATAAATCCAAGAGATGGGCATGATGGTCAGGATTATCTTGTATTCTGGTTGGTTGCTTACAAACTGCGTGAGATTAACCCCTTAACCCCGGGTGACGACCTTAATCGATCTAGCAAAACATCTTCTATCCTGTATTAATCTGGATTATTTGTCAGGAAAAGATCCAAGAGATGGGCATTATGGTCAGGATTATCTGATATTCTGGTTGGCTGCATTACCAACCGCGTGAGATTAACTCCATAGCCCCGAGTGACGACCATAGTCGATCAAGCGAAACATGCTCTGTACCCCGGGTGACAACTATACTTGATCTAGCAAGTTTCGAAAAATCGCAGGTGTTTTCCTCCCCTCTGCCACCCTCCACCCTCACAATCAGTAAAATAGAAAATAGTATATATATATATATATATATATATATATATATATATATATATATATATATATATATATATATAATGAATGGTGATGGATGGAATATTTCAAATCTGTTGTATGCTGATGATGAAGTACTGCTTGCAAGTACCAGACAAGAACTTCGAAGGCTGGTGCAGAGTTTTGCTGATGTCTGTGAACGTTGTGCTTTGAAATTAAACTTAAAGATTAAAGTGATGGTTATTGTGAGAGAAGGTGACTCCCAGTGTGATGATACTGTGAATGAAGAGAGACTGGAATTGGTGAGAGAGTTCAAATACTTGAGAACAGTGATAGAAAGGAGAAAATGTGCAAAAGAAGTTGAAAGTAGAGTTACACAAGGAAGAGAAGTAGTTGGTGCAATGAAGGCCTTGATGAGAAACAGAGGCTTGAGTGTTGCAGCTGCATGAGGCTTACATGAGGGAGTGTTAGTGCTAACTTTAACTTATGGATGTGAGACTATGGTGTGGCATGAAAATGAAAAGTCAAGAGTAAGAGCAGTGGAGATGGGACTGCTGAGGAATGTATGTGGAGTACGGAGGGTGGATAGGATACGAAATATTGTGATTCGTGAAAGAGGTGGAGTGAGGAAGTCAGTGGACACAAGAATTGAAGAGAGTGTCCTGAGATGGTTTAGTCATGTGGAGAGAATGGAAAACAATAGAATGGTGATAAAGGTATATTTGAGCGAATGTGAAGGAGGGAGGAGAAGATGTAGGCCAAGGAGAAAGTGGAGAGATATGATGGACGAGTGTGTGACGAAGAGAGGTTTGGAAGTCGGTGAGGTCAGGGAACTCACAAGAGATCGAGCTGGCTGTTTGAAAGTTGTGAGGAGAAGTGCCTGATCAGGGATTTTGGCACCCCTTTTTAACGTGGCAGCACCCGGACTGATTCAACTGGATACGTTTATATGAAGCTACAGAACGCGGTGAATGTTTCTGGCTTATCCGATAGAGCCAGGATTCCAGGGGCATGAATGATGAGTGAATGGAGGTTTGTCCCATTGGACTGGGTAAATTTGGGCAGTCTGGACATTGCTACTCTTCACTCTTCCCTTGGGTGGGAAAGGAGGTCCTGATGATGATGATATAAGTAATAATAATGTGAAAAATCGCGGGTGTTTTACGGGTGTATCCATGTCAGTGTGGCGATGACACGTTACTTCCTCCCCTCAGCCACCCACCACTGTTACAGTCAGTAAGATGTCTTTAATAATAGTGTGTGTATATATATATATATATATATATATATATATATATATATATATATATATATATATATATATATATATATCCTATATATATATATCCTATATATATCCTATATATATATATATATATATATATATATATATATATATATATATATATATATATATATATATCCTATATATATATATATATATATATATATATATATATATATATATATATATATATATATATATATATATATATATATATATATATATATATATATATATATATATATATATATATATATATATATATATATATTATATAAATATATATATATATATATATATATATATATATATATATATTATATAAATATATATATATATATATTATATAAATATATATATATATATATATATATATATATATAATATATATATAAATATATATATATATATATATATAAATAAATATATATATATATATATATATATATATATATATATATATATATATATATCTATATATATATATATATATATATCTGTGTGTATATATATATATATATATATATATATATAGAGAGAGAGAGAGAGAGAGAGAGAGAGAGAGAGAGAGAGAGAGGGAGATATTTTTGCATATTTGTCTGAATTCACTGTAAACAAGGAACAAGTAAGAAGGTATGAGTAGCACGGTACGTCCAGCCATGCGGCGAAGCGCTGAGAGAAGTGGATTTTGGTCACTTGTTTTCCCCTCCTGCCCTCATTGTTGATTTCCTACCTACCGGTCTATTGATATCGTCATCTCATAGCCAATTTTGTATTTTCATCTCCTGTTGTTTTTGACTAAAGGTTAAGTAGTTTTTTTTGGGGGGGTGGGACAAATATTTGAAAACGGGGAGAAAATCGCCGATTATCCCAGCCAGGGAGGGTAAGCAGCTGAGCCCTTCGCCCTGGCTGCAGGAGTTAAACAATTCTGCACAGCTCGCATTATAGACCAGCATCATCAGTCCTGGCAGAATGCAATAACCATTCAACATTATATATGTTAAAATCACCCAAAATGGCAATTTCGGTGCTAAAGGCAAGGTTAAGGTTACTCAACTGTGTGGATATGGAGTCATATACACTGGGTTCTGATGAAGCACTGGGAGAGTGATAGACTACACAAATTTATTTGGTAATACTTAGATAAATTTGTTTATACAGTGAGTACTCAAAATTAGTTGAAGTGAACTTTAAAACAGTGTCAACTGCATATACCCGGGAACAATTTACTATGCTGGGTGGTTATCATATAACTGGGGTTTCTGGCAGGGTTAAGTTTCCCCCAGATTCCCCTATCCAAAATCACTTAGTCATGGCAGTCATTTCAGAGAGCCTCGGAGGGCCCAATACCTGCCCAAGACCCCAACCAAATGAGCAGACTCGCATGGCCATGTGGAATGTCAGAGGTGTGAATGAGGAGACTAAGAGGGTGGAAGTGGTGAATGTGTTCAAAAGTGCAAGATATGCTATGATGGCATTGTGTTAAACGAAGATGAAAGGGTGCGAAGTGGAGGACTGGGAGAGTGTGAACTGTGTAAGATCAGGAATGAATGGGAGAGGAAGATTTAAGGAAGGAGTTGCTTTGTTGATGAATGAGGTGTGGTAGAGTGGAATGAGAGACTACAAATGTGTCAGCTCGAGGTGTATGTATGTCAAATTCAAGTTTGAGAAGGTGAAAGTGGCAGTGATTGTAGTTTATGCACCGTGTGAGGATAGGAGTGAGTGAAAGAAAGAGGAAGACAGGTTTTGGAATGAGTTGGGTGAAGTAGTGGGAGAAATACCCACGAGCTATAAAGTGATCGTGATAGGGAATATGAACGGAAGAGTAGGCACTGGTCCTGAGGTTGACATAATGGGTTGTTATGGAGTGCCAGGAGAAAATGATAATGGGAATTGACTAAAGGATATGTGTAAAGAGAGGAGGTTGTGCATTTGTAATTCATATTTCAAACACAAAGATGCACATAAATATACATGGTGTAGAGGAAATGGGGATCGTGCTGAAAGAAGCCTGCTTGATTATGTGCTCGTAGAGAGGTCAATGATGGGAATGGTTGCTGATACGAGGGCTGTGAGAGGAAAATGTGGAGGTCTGTCAGATCACATAATTGCTGTATGCAAGATCAAGCTGAGAGGTGTGAGCTGGATCAAGAGCGAGAGGAGCAGTCAGGGAGAAAGACTGAAAGTTGAAAAGATGAGGATCAAATAAATGGCAGATGATTACAGGCTCAAAGTAGAGGACGAGTTAGAATCAGTGAATTGGAATGAATTGGATCTGGACCGCCTGTGGAATGCATATAGGGATTGCTTGGTTAGGAATGCTTAAGTGGTGTGTGGTGTGGCAAGAGTATAAACAAAAAAGAGGGGTAAGGCATGGTGGGATGAGGAGGTTAGGACGATGGTGGAGGAAAAGAGGAAGAAGTGGCTAAAGTGGTTACAGGTTAGGGGTTCAATTGAAATAAGAAATGAGTATATCGAGAGCAAGAAGCATGTAAAGAGACTAGTGAAGAGGGAAAAGAAGGAGATAAATTATGATCTGGGAAGAAAAATGAACGCAAACTACTCTGAAAATAGGAAGTTATTCTGGAAAGAAGTGCCGAAATGTAGAAGTGAGAACGGAAAGAAATGTGATGGTGTGAAGGATGCAGGTGGTAGGTTACTAACCCATGGAGATGAAGTAAGGACCAGATGGAAAGAATATTTTGAAAGCCTGATGAATGGGAATGGAGAAAGCAGAGCAGTTGTAAACATGATTGGTTTGGGGTGTGTGCAGAGAAGGAATGCAGTGCCAGGGGACGTGACACTCGCACAGGCGAAGAGCGCTGTGAAACGGCTGAAAAGCGGGAAAGCAGCTGTTGATGAGGTGTATGCAGAGATGCTTACATGTAATGGAGAGAGTGGAATGAAGTGCTTGTTGGAGATATGTAAGAAGGCATGGATGAGTGAAACTGCCTGCAGAGTGGAAAAGTCTGTGATTGTAGCCTACACCATATAAAGATAAAGGTGAGCGAAGTGAGTTCAAGAATTATCGTGGCATAAGTTTATTGAGTGTGTTAGGGAAGGTATATTGAAAAATTATTATAGACAAAGTAAGAGAGATATCAGAAGTCCTAGTGAGTGATGAACAGGGTGGCTTTAGGAGTGGCAGAGGATGTGTGGATCAAGTATTTGCAGTGAGACAGATGGTGGAGAAGGCTTGTGAGAAGGACCATAAGGTGTTTATGGCATTCATGGATCTGGAAAAAGCATACAACAAAGTAGACAGAGAGGGACTGTGGAAAGTTTTGCGCATGTATGGTGTAGATGGTAAGCTGCTAAGTGCTGTGAAGAGTTTTTATGATGGTAGCAAAGCATGTGTAAGGGTTCATGGGCATCTAAGTGAATGGTTCACGATCGGTGTGGGCGTGCGACAAGGTTGTGTGATGTCCCCATGGTTGTTCAATATATATATATATATATATATATATATATATATATATATATATATATATGAATGGGGTGATAGAAGTAAAAACACGAATAATGAAGAGAGGGATGGCGCTGGTAATGAATAGTGATAGATGGAATCTCTCAAATTTGTTGTATGCTGATGATGCAGTACTGCTTGCAAGTACCAGACAAGAACTTGGTAGGCTAGTGCAGAGTTCTGCTGATGTCTGTGATCGTCGTGCCTTGAGAGTAAATGTAGAGAAGAGTAAAGTGATGGTTACTGAGAAAGAAGGTGACTCCCAGTGTGATGTCACAGTGAATGGAGAGAGACTGGAATTGGTGAGAGAATTCAAATATTTGGGTACAGTGATAGAAAAGAGGAAAATGTGCAAACGAAGTTGAAAGTAGAGTTACACAAGGAAGAGAAGTAGTTGGTGCAATGAAGGCCTTGATGAGAAACAGAGGCTTGAGTGTTGCAGCTGCACGTGGCTTACATGAGGGAGTGTTAGTGCCAACTTTAACATATGGGTGTGAGACTATGGTGTGGCATGCAAATGAAGTCAAGAGTAGGAGCAGTGGAGATGGGACTGCTGAGGAATGTATGTGGAGTACAGAGGGTGGATAGGATACGAAATAATGTGATTCATGAAAGGTGTGGAGTGAGAAAGTCGGTGGACACCAGAATCGAAGAGAGTGTCCTGAGATGGTTTGGTCATGTGGAAAGAATGGATAACAACAGAGTGGTAAAAAAGGTATACCTGAACGAATTTGAAGGAGGGAGGAGGAGAGGTAGGCCAAGGAGAAGGTGGAGAGATATGGTGGATGAGTTCTTGAGGAATAGAGGTTTGGAAGTCGTTGAGGCTAGTGAACTGACAAGAGATCGAGCTGGCTGGATGAATGTTGTGAGGAGAAGTGCATGATCAGCGATTTTGGCATCCCCTGTGAGCATGGCAGCGTCTGGATTGACTCAATCGGATACGTTTGTGTGAAGCTGCAGAATGTGGTGAATGTTTTTGGCGTATTCGGTAGAGCCAGGATTCCGGGGGCTTGAATGATGAGTGAATGGAAGTGTGGCCTATTTGGATTGGGCACGCTTGTGCTGTCTGGACATTGCTACTCCTCACCCTGCCCTTTGGTGGGAAAGGAGGTCCGGATGATGATGATGATGATGATGTCAACTGCATTTTCAGATTTCATAAAACAACAGGTGCCACGCTTGTTACGGAAGTTTGTGAGGAGATGGTAACCAGGAAAGCAAAATGGGGAAATTTCGGTTGCGGGAGAGATTTGGGGTTCTGTGAGGAACAGGGTTAGAGGGGATATGGACTGTAAGAAAAAATGAACTGAATTCATATTGGTACTGAGACCATGGATATTGGTGAAGAATAAGGCTCCACCTTCACTTCGCCGACGAGCATGGATGGAATTTGCAACAGTCGCTGCCAGTACAGTTGCTTCATGGCGACCAGGAGGACCCTGTGGCGCCAGCCCTACCCTGCCGGCGGTGGCAATCCGAGATACCACCTCGTTTGCTGACATTTATGCAGTGGCCTTTGGTAAAGGGAATGAAAACAGAAGCTGTGATATATTACGTGCATATAGTGTGGTGTAGACAGTTGAAGATAGAGGTATTAGGAGAGTATGCTGGCCTACTCTCTGTGTAAATGAAAGCACTGAAAATGTTCAGCAAATGGAGATGGTCAGGATCAAGTCCTGAGGGCTGGTGAAACGGGAGCTCCAGCTCTCCCTGTCACCCATTCTAAAGAATGGGTTAGACAAAAAAAAGAAAAAAAAAAAAGAAAATGAGACAAACATTAGAGGCAGTATACATACGTACAAATAAAGCTAATCATAGAGATGGTTATATGTGTTGGTAAATCACAGCAGCAGGTGCAGCTTTGACCTCACCAAATGGAAGGGTATGAGAGAACAATAACGCGTAGGGAGGAGTGGGGTCAGGTCAAGATAAGACCACCAGCTCAGGTGTACACAATAGAGGAGAACAGCCAATCAGCTTTAAACACGACAAAACCCCAGGAACGTCCAATGTATAATCATATCTAAATTCCTCACTTTTGTACGGTCTCACTGTGGTTGGACTGTGTGTAGTCCGAAACGTTAGAGGAAAAAAGGAACTCAAGCTCTTCTGTTTATCCTTCCCACAATCCTATCCATGGTTCATATTGTAAGTGTTTTTTTGTAATACTTCTTCCGTAACTACTGATTCCGTACATTGTGCCTCAGTATTATCTTTTATGTCCTCGGTGTAAAAGAGAAATATCAATATTAAAGCTACATAAATAACATACTAGAGAAGGTTTAGATGTACTAGACAAAAAATATCAGTACGAAGGAGGCGGTAGGAAGAGATGGTACGAAAGCTTCTATGCTACCTATAATACGACACTATGAATTCAGTACAGTGACATCCATTTTATTTAATTTTTGTCACCGCCAAACGGATGCATATAGTTTAAGAGAAACTCCCCGCAGTAAAGTTAGTAATAATTTCCATTAACCCTTCAGTACGATGACACCTCATTTTTTTTCCCAACCACAAGACGGTGTTTTTCAGCTTTTATTAAATCCTCAGTGATGAATGGCTGGATTGAGGCGTGACGAGGTGACACTGGAGAAACAAACGGGAAATTAAGGGAAAACCAAAACAAATTAGAA